>NC_041057.1:5324188-5506123 GCF_900634775.1 Gouania willdenowi | reverse complement strand
TNGAACCATTTTGTCAATTGAGGTCATTTAATGTATTTCTTTGAATATCTGGAGAAACGTACATAAGACATTCTGATCTCTCAGGTGTTCCAACACTGGCTCGACACTCTTCAGACGTTGGACCAGAGCTGCCTGGTGTCTCTTCACAAACGTGAAGCCATCTAAAACAGATAAAAAGTGTTATGTGCCTCTTCCTTACACGTAATAATGAGCATCTTAACAGCAGACGTTTCTGCACCTGACGCCATCGCCTCCGCCAACATCTCCCGCTCCTCCTCCCTCTTCTGGTCCTCAGCACTCAGGAGGTCTGAGACCAGCTCCTGTACGGTCCTGTAGTTCTCTCCGCTGGTCAGGATCTTACTTTGGACCGTTTGTTTAACCAGATTGCGCTCGAAGCCCATCTCTAAAGCGGACTTGATGACGGGGGTGTTCATCATCACAGCATCCTCGGACCGCTCCTCTCCTGGACCGAGGTGAACCACTGAAGAACACACACACACATTTACAGTATATTACACCTAGAACATTTAATGCATAATTTGTTGTTCAATAAACTGTATTTTTACAGTTCTCACCTGGTGGGTCCACAAACTCTCTGGATGCATTTTCTCCATTTGTTAAAAGCTGACAAGTGGCAATACAAAAAAAGCACACACAAAAAAAAAAACTTTATTATATGAACGAATCAGAACAGTCTTTTTCTAACCCAGTGCTTCTCAAAGTGTGTGGCGCCCCCTGGTGGGGAATAGAGGTATGACAGGTGGGACGTGACAAACAGGACATTTTTAATTTCATGCAAATCTTATTAAAGTCCTTTCTTCATTAACACTAAATAACACACCTACACACAAAAAGTAATAATGAATAGCCTAAAAGTTAAGAGCATTACATTATTAGACTGCATTAGAAATGCCACCAATGAACAAAATGTAACGTAGAACTAAAGTGTAAAAATAATGATTTATGTCAGAACAATACACAAACTTAAAGACATCTGAAATAATTTACTTTTTTTGTTTTCTTAAACTTTTTGTCACATATTGCAAACAATATTTCAAAATTTTCTGTATTTTTGTTGAATTCAGTTTTTGATCTATCATAAAATATATTACTTGTTCCCTGTTAGGTCAATACATTTGAAAATGTGTTATTTGTCAAGATTTTTTGGGGACAATGGGTGCAGGTGGGGCTCGAAAGTCCTCACCTGTTCAAAAAGCCGAGGAAAACGAGCCTGGATCTGGTGAACGAAATCTTGTCCTTTTTCCTGAAGCAGATATTCACATCTGAAATGTATCAGAAATCAACAGAGCCAATCATTAGCTTTCCACTGCTCACAGGCCAACGCCAAAAAAATGAAAATAATAAAAAGATGGCTATACCGAGGGAACCACTTGGCATGTTCCACCCATGGATCGTCTCCAGACTCCCAGCATCGCAAACCTCCATCGCAGCAAAAACACTTGACGTCATCATTGCGACCTTGAAATCAAACACAAAGCTTTCTGTAAACGTCAATTTCAGCTAAAAATGAGTCTCCGACTTATGTGCCGTACCGACGTAGTAGAATCCAGCTTTTGCCAGCTGGTCTGGTCGGACGGGAATACGAGACGGCCAATTGACGAAGGTCAGCAGCCTTTCTTCGCTCTGCTGCATGGATGGGTTGGACACGTTGCTGAGGGCTGTAGTTCCTGACGGTTGCTGTGACGTCAAGGCTGAAGACGCCGATGCTCCCGTGTTGGAAATCGCAACATTTTCAGCTCTGTCACCTCGGACAAAGCGACAGTTTGGATAATGCCTTTGGTGCTCGGACACGGCTCTGTCGCCGGGCTCCCAGTTATTCAGCTGTAAACAGAGAACATAAACCTGGGTCATTTTCCTCCGTCACCCAGTTTTAAACAAAGGACAGCACTAAAAGACATTATGAGATAATTACTTTCTTTCTCATAATTTTGACTTTGCGTCTCATAATCATGAATCGCTTTTTCATAACTATGATTTTCTATCTCATAATTATGACTTTCCAACTCCTAATGATGACTTTCTAATATTTTTTTCTAGGTGTGTCCCGAGCCGATATTGATATTGGATATCGGCCCGATATCAGCCAGAAAAAGAATATCAGATCTAAAATCTCCGATATAATATATATACTGGCTTTTTGAATTTATTTTTTCAATATCTTCCATTTAATTCTTTTATTGAATCATAGAATATTTCTATTCTAAAAAGTTAATTATATGTAATTTATTGGTTTATAATAAATGGGTCTGTTTTTTTTAATAATCAAGCCTTTTCTAATGTTCCACATTACAAAATAAGTAAGAAAAGTTTGTATTATTCGTGCTGATATCGGTATCGGTCAATACCCAAGGCTGCAATATCGGTATCGTATCGGAAGTAAAAAAGTCAGGACATCCCTATTTATTTATTTCTATCTCATAATTATGACTTTCTTTCTAATAATTGTTTCTTTCTATTTCATAATTATGACTTTCTTTCTCTTACTCTGAACAGTATTTGATTGTATTTAAATATTTTAGAGTTGCTCTAAATATTCAGGAAAAGCAGATAAAATGCCTGTGAAACTTTTCTATAACAGTTTTGAAAAAGGAATGCAACATTTTTTATAGTTTTACTACTTTTTTTTTGCACTAATGTCATTACTGCTTTTACAGTATGTATTTTGTTAATGCATATCTTTATTAGGTAGAGAAGGCCGACTGCAATGTTAGTTTAACTACTTGTCTTCTTGTTTATATGCTGTTATATGGAAGAAGAAAAGGCAAATAAAATCAATGATGTTCAGATAAAGAGCAAAGTCATTCTATCACTGGTTGATAAATGTTAATTAAATCTTTCAAAACTAAAGCTAAACTCTTGTGCTTTTTTATTTCAGTCAAATATATCTGTAACAGATTAATTAATCTGATTACTAAATTTTGACTAAAACTAAAGTTGCATTTTAGTCAAAAACCGTAAAATGAAATCAAAATTTGCTGTCAAATTTAACTGCACAGGTGATCGATATAACTAAATGTGTTTCAACTGTTACACACCTGTCCTCCGCAGCTGAAACACGCCACACGGTCGCCTTGGCCCAAGTAGTAGAAACCGGCTTTGGCGAGCTCAGTGGGAGTGATGATGGAGAGAGTCCAGGTGTGGAAGGATTCCAGTCTGTCCTGCTCTCGCCTCATATTGGGGTTGTGGCAGGTTGGTCGTAAGTGAGACATGTCTTCAACTCCTCTGGAGCTCAGCGGGCTGGAGGGGGGCGGAGCAGAAAAGCCCATATTTAGGTAGCCCACTGGGTCCTCGCCCCCCTGGTTCACTGGGGGATTAGAAGCAGCCGGACCTGGCCCAGAAACCTGCAGAGGGAGAAAAAACTAAATAAAATGGTACAATCGTCCTAAAAGTCTTTGGGAATCACCAGTTATAAATCAATGAACTAGAGGGTTTGCCCCATTTTCCTTGAATTTGAACCAGAAATAAGAAAAAATATCACAGTTGGGGAAAGTTTACTTTCAATTTCTTTGTTCAGAGTTCTTGCAGGTGATGATAATAGATGGAGAAATTGCCACTTTACTACTCAAATTCTTTTAATCGACAGGATAAATTTGCATCTTAGGCAGCACAGATATACAATAATTTTCATTTACAAAAATTAAACATAAGATAAAAAAGGTGGAATTTTAGGGGAAGAAAGTAGTATAGAAAAGTAACTTAACCGATAAAAACTGAAACTGATTAATAAATAAATAACAGTTAATTCTTTTAAAATCAGGTGCTTATGTCAATCAACTCATGGGGGCGTGTCGATATGTACGCAACACGAGTGCCCTCTCTCCCTCAAAAAACCTAGACCAGGGGTTCTCAACCTTGGGGTAACAACCCCATTTTGGGTCGCGAGACACTAGGAGGGGGTGAACAGATGCCTTCAAGAAACAAAGAATATTTTCTGAACAATTTGAGCCCATTTTTGATTATTTTTACCTTTTTCTGCTACTAAACCAAACTTGCCATATTTGAACCCATTTATCACTTTTTCTTGCCATATTTTGGCTCCTTTTAATGCATTTTTGCTACATTACTCCCATTACTGACACTTCTCCATCAAATTTCAATGCTTTTTCTGTACATTTTTTTCCCACTTTCAATACATTTTTGACACTTAAAAACCCTTACCACCACTTTTCCCACCTAATGTCACACATGTTGACAATATTTACATGTCTATACATACAATATACATTGTAAACAATGCATGCCTCTTTAAAAAAAAAATCAGAATCGGGAATCATTATGAATCGGAATGGAGCCGAGGGATCGGAACTGTTCAAATTCAAACGATGCCCAACCCTAGTTATCAGTTATATAAAAACATTTAAAAATTAGCATCCCTAGTAACTTACTATTATGATTACAGGTACAGTGTATTATAAAAAAAATTGTTTTAGGAAAAATGTAAAGAAGAACTTTTATTCTTCTTTAAATGGCTCATTATCAGCACTCTGCTGCAGAAATAAATATAAATAAACATATACTAATTTTGAAACAAATGACAAACTTCACCACTTTTAAGAGGGCTACCAAATCCTGGTTATTTCAGCAACAGAGCTGCTCTTATGTTTGATTTCTTTTTTCCAAACTTGCCACTGTAAAATGTGTTTTTATTGTCCTGTTTGTACCCATTTCACTTTCTTTTTTAATCAACTGTTTTAGTCTTTTTATTCTTACAAAAGCCCTTCTGGGAACGGGTGTTGCAAACTTGCGTTAACTACAAACACTGTGATATTTGCATGTTTATTTAGTCTGTCTCTAACAAATAAACCTCAAATACATTTCTGGGCCTAGGAAAAGTTTGCGACCCATGGTATTAGAACTGTTGGTATCTAAGATTGAAAAACTTCAATATAAACGTATTTTTTAGGAAGCTTGTCTTTTTTTCAGTAGTAAAACTTACTGGAATGGCTGGGGCGATGCGTAGCGGGGAGAAGGCAGAGTGGGAGGAGGACAGCAGGTTGGCTGTGGACGGGAGGCTTTGGACGAAGGAGCAGGATGGAGAAAGCTGCCTGTGCTTCTCTGTGGGACAGTCCCCCGCCTGCCAGCCCTCTGCTGTCACGTTACACCTGAAACACTGCACACGGTCGCCCACGCCGGTGTAGAACCACCCTGCCCTCGCCAGACTTCTCTCTGTGACCACCGACGCCGGAAACCGAGCAAACGTGGAGATGCGGTAGAGCTCTGAGGACCAGAAGGCAAAAATAAAAAAAAAAAATGATCGAAATGTTCGAATGAAATAAGTAAAATCAAACAATTCAAAGGTGATACCTGAAGTGTTGTCGTATTGCAGGTCAGGTGGGGGCCCGTTGCGACACAGCCCCATCAAAAACGGGTTGTTTTTCAGTTGAACAAGAGTTTCCATTGTTTGGATTTAAATTGAATGTTTAAAGCAAAAGAGATGTCACGACGGAGAAGAGGGATTTAAGAATAACCACAATCTCACTCTCTCACATGTACACAATGATACAATAAATAACTACAGGGTTTAATAGGAGACAAGCTTTAACAGTTTAACTGTCAAATAGGAAGTAATTTATACAATCCCATTCATTAGTAAATAAAAGTCCCAGTGCTACAATCGGAGTCGTCAAAAGGTTTAACACATTTCCTCATTTACGGTAGTTTTCCTCTTCCCAAGTGAGATACAAGTAGGGCCAAACAAAACATCTTCAAGAGAAGTTAAGTGTGAGTTCAACCATGGCCAGTGTGTTGCCAAAAATATGTAAAATACTTTATTAAATTACACATAAAAAGCCTCAATCACACACAGACAAAACAACAAAATGTGAGGCTCTTAAACCCCTTCCCCCGCATTGGACATCTCTTTAAAAGGTAAATTAAATTGTGTGCATATTAAACCACTAAAAACCAAACTGAGAAAAGATAAACAGCCCTGGTGTGAGCAGAATCTGTAGGAAGAAAAAAGCACAACAATCATTTAAATATAGACTTGGGTGAACCATTTTCATGCAAATAAATTAACATTTAGAGGTTGCACAAGACACTTAAAAATTGCTCCATACTAAAACATACCTAGCCAAATAAAATAGGCATGTTATATGAACATTTGTGGATTTCTTCTGCAAAAACAAACTGAAACTTGCATAAAAATGTTACTTAGACAAATCTGTCTCGGCGCACGTCTTAGGACTGGAACATGTATCAGATAATTGACCTACATTTACTAAATTATAAATAAAACTGACCCATTTATCATTAACCGCACCAATGGGTTACTTCAATTTTCACCTTAAACATAAGAATATTCTTTACTTAAAAATAAAAAAATAAATAGAAGACCCTGTAAAGTAATTAATGCAATAATACTCCAATAAAAACAAAAAAATATATTTTTTAAAGTGCAAAAACAAAACAATAGTTTAATTTAGACATGAGAACATTCTACATTTGAATAGAATAAAATAAATAAAACTTAATTAGAGGACCTTGAAAACAACTGGATAAAAACTGCTTGTATCGGAGATTTTAGATACAGGTCGATGTAATCCAATACTTTTTTTTATTTTTGTTTTTGCTGAGGTGGATTTCAATGTCAAACCAGGACAACTTTTGTGTTACGTTGTGAAAAAACACTAAAAGACAACCCTATTATGTTGTAAAAACAACACAGTGGTTGTTTTGGAAAAAAATTCTCCAGAAAACTCACAAACAAGTTTCCAGTTAATATAAGTCTTTTCTGAGGACCATTATGGATAGAAGGACAAGATAAAAATAAATAAAGTGTCTATTGATACAAATCATTAGCCTTAGTTTTCCAGACCTTTTCTACATAAGCGTAATGTGCCTATCTGTGTTCACTGTGCCAGGAGAACCGAGTGGTCTATGGCGCCGCAATCAAGGATTCTTCCTTCCGCTAATGTGAGTTTGAATCTTGCTTTTTTTTAATATATATTTTTTATGTTAACATATTGAAAACAGCAAATTCCACCTTTAAAAATATATATACGAAAAAAATTAACATTTTAGGGTATTTCTTGGGTTAGGGGTTAGCTAATAAAAAAATATGAGCTGAAGCAAAACTGACGGAACTTTAAGTCACGTGGTACACCTATCACATCACACAAACTGGCAGAGTTTGGGTGACGTGATAGACTGGCAGTCTATTCATACGTTTCCGTATCAATAGCCACGGTCATAAATAAATACTGTGTACCATTACATGTTCACAAAACACACAGTTTGCTACTTAATTTGTGTTTCAATAATAAGAAAAATACAACCAAACGAACAGTACAAGAACACTTACACAATAATATACATACCAGAAGTCAGCCACCAGTTGGCAAGGAAACCTTTAGATTCATTATATCATTTCGATTAAATTGTTTTGAAACGAAGATCCGCTTTGGCAACCCGATAGTAGTGTTAAAATATATAAAACTGAAAGGTCTTTTGAATTACTTCTAGCTGAGCTTAACTGGATTAGTGAATAGTAGAAATAAACGTTGTTATTATCTAGTACGTAAGTGGTGCGACATAAGAATCACCACCACAAGCTCGATGCTAACGTTAGCTAATGCTAACTGTGTCAACCCGTGGCATCCTGCTCGTTCCGCCGTAGAGTAGCTCTGAAAGAGTAATAAATATGGATCTACATGACGTGACAGCTTGTACACTCACCTTTTTTTTTTTCTTTTTTTTTTTTTAGAAAAAAACCCAAGGCTGTACGGAAAGTCCCGAAGCTGCTCCGTCACAGACGAAACGAAACCTGTGTCTACTTCCGGTTGTCAGAGAAAGGAAAGAAGAACTAATCAGAGGAACCGATCCCACTGTTTATGTTTGGGTTCATTCAGCAACAGGATTTCCCACAAAATGTACTTATCTCAGCTAATTTAAAAGACCAGTAATGCAAAAACACTATAAACACAATGTTTACAACATACGTGTCAAATGAAGAGCTTTTTGGGGCCCAATAAAGTCTGCAAAAATGATGGTCCATTGTTCTAAGAATCTGTGATAACCACATTTATCTGAATAATATCCACTGTTATCCAGGAATTTTATTATTATTTGCGCAATAGTATAAAGCCATCTTAAAGATCAGAAATAAAATGGGTTAAAAGTGACCAAAAATGGTGGAAAAAGTGGTGAAATGGGATTTTAAACACCACAGAAATTGCTTAAAAGTTGCAAATTAGAGTGGCCAAAAACAAACAGAAAAAGAGTTCAAGGTGTCAATATTGGCCTACAAGTGGCAGAAATGAGTAATTTATAAAGTAGGAACATTTGCTTTAAACTGGTAAATAATGGGCATGAAATATAGTGATAAGAGGTTAAAAGTAATAATGGGTCAACATATGCGACATTAGGTGGAAAAATTATAAGTGCTGAAAAAATCTTTAAAAGTGAAATAAAATCTGCAGGAAAGGCATTGAATTTTGATGGAGAAGTGGCAGGAATGGGAGTAATGTAGCAAAAATGCATTAAAAGGAGCAAAAATATGGCAAGAAAAAGTGATGAAAATGGGTTAAAATCTGGCAAGTTTGGTGTACTGCAATTCCATCAGAAACGGTAAAAAAAAGGCAAAAATGGGCTCAAATTGTTCCAAAAATATTCTTAGTTTCTTGAAGTCATCTAGCGACCCCCTCCCAGTGTCTCGCGACCCCAAATGGGCTCCTGATCCCAAGGTTGAAGAGCCATGCTTTAAAGCATCCGAAGTAAAAATGACAGAAGACAATAATCATTGAGTAAATTACAAAAAAATGAAACTCAACAATATTTGCAGGGTTTGCAACTTTCCTGCACTTTTATCACATGATGACCGCAGTCATTTTTAATGGCAAATTACAGAAAGAACTTAAAATTTTATTAAACCTTGGTATTTCTGTCAAACAATATGCGAAAATTATCACAAAATCTAGGAATTTAGAAGTAAAGATCATGCGGGGAGTACTCTCTGTCATTTATTGGATGTATATATCATTTACACGGATGTCCCACAAAATCTGTGGCCCAATTAAGAATAAGTCAACAAAAAAGAGTTTGACACTACTGGTTTAAAGCTGCACCGTTTTGTCAAAAATAAGAAATAAATAAATAAAAAAGGAAGAAAATTGAATTTGATATACAATGAATTGAACCCATTTGAGTTTTTTTTTTTGTTTTTTGGTTACTTAATGTGATTATTTTGTATCTGTCGATTACTTTTTCAGTTTGTGTCTGAAACAAACAGTAATGGTAATGAGGCACTTCTAGCAAAATTCCATTTAAACTAAAACATGCTGCTCAAAGATTTGACACGACAGCCTTAAAATGTCAAAAACAAAACCAAATTCTTTCATGCTTGATGCCTAATGAAATGTATCCACAAGGAAGGAATGGAATGTTGCTCCATGTGGTAAGAATGGCTCAATGGAATGCATTCAACGTCTCAAACCGACGTCACCTTTAGGAAACCTCCTTTGCCTTTTATATCCACAAATCCACAAAAAGATTGTTTTCAATTCCGGCGATAAATACAAAAGGAGAACATCACATTCAGGTGTGTTTGGGGGTGGGGGGGTTTATTTAACAGAAACTCATTTGTATGATTAAAATAATATGTATATAAATCACATGCATATAAAGGTACAAAAACTGAGTCGGATGGCCTCCAGACTTTTTGTAAATAGGATAACAAATATAATACGTAACATACATAGCAGGTGTCATGCATGCTAAGATAAATAAAAAGGCTAGGTAGTGTTTTTTTCATTGTGTAAGAGCTCAGAAAGTTGTGTGATACTTCGAAGAGCTAAGAAGAAAGTGACTTGGTTCTATTTCTGTGAGTGTTCTGAATGACATCTTCACCTCTTCACGCTGTAACTACGTTTATAAAAAAAAAAAAAAAAAAGAAGTCGATTAGTAGAGATGCTTTCCCCAAGCAGTTAAAACACAGTCAAAAACACACTACAGAAACAACCCAGCAATAAAACAAAACACAACAAAACAACAGGAATAATGTACTTTCTAAATAGTGTTACTCAACAGGGAGGGTGTAAGGCACCGCAGCATCAAAAAAGAAATAAAGATGATTTAATAGATGCTTTTTTTCCAAGGAATAACACACCGGTTTGACCTGCTGCATGCTTTGCCTCCCAAAGCCAAATATTTTTCAATAAAATCAGAGTCATGGACAGAAGGAAAACACGACGATCATCTGTTTGACGCCTGTTTTGTGCAGGCCAACATGTTAGAATATGTGGGACTGTGGATAACAAAAAGTTAGGTTATTGTTACAGAAAAACAGATAAAAAGGTGATTGAGTTTAGCATCCAAACGACTTACAAATATCATCAAGCTGAGCACTGTGTCAATGTGTGATTAATACTGATATCGTTGCCTTCTCTTGAAACACTAATGTGCAAACTTTGTATGTGTTCGAGGCTGCGTGTTCTAGAGGAAATATGATTGTCATCGTCAGCAGATTATTTCACATCTTAGTATGGAAGCCTGTTTCTGCCACTAAAAAAATAAATACAATCACATAGATAATATTCATGACTTTCTCAAAACTATGACTTTACAATCTCATAATTTTATGACTATCATAATTATGACTTCCTATCTCACAATAATGACTCTCTAACTAATATGAGATTTTCTATCTCATAATTATGACTTTTTATCTCATAGTGATGACATTCTTACTCATGATGATGACTTAATCTCATAATTCTATGACTAACATAATTATGACTTCCAATCTCATAATTATGTTTTGCTATCTCGTAATTATGACTCTCATAATCGTGACTCTCATAATTACAACATTCTATCTCATAGATATGACTTTCTTTCTCTTAAATATGACTTTCTTTCTCATAATTATGGTATTCTAACTCACAATTATGATGTACTAACTCATATTTATGAAGTTCTATCTCATAATTCTGACTTTTTATCTCAGTGATGACTTTCTTCCTCATAATTATGACTTACTAACTGATAATTATGAATTTCTACCTCATATTATGACACATATCTCATAGTGATGACTCTCTTTCTCATAATTCTGACGTTCTATCTCAAAATGAACACTCATTTTTATGACTTTCTATCTCATAATTATGACTTGCTGTGATTATTGTAATTTTTTTTAGTGACGGAAACAGGCCTCCATATCTTGGTTATCTTGTCTTTATTATAAAAAATATATATTTGGCACATTTATGTAATAATTTGCACCTTCATCTAAGAGTTCCCAAAAAAATCCTCTACTGATTATCGATGTAAGAAACTATAAATGTGAGGGGGGGATGGGGGGGATCTAAATATTTTTAAGACTGACATCTCCTCATAATGATGTAACACTTTAAAGGTAATGTCCGTTTAATACGAGATATAACAAGTAGAGGATGCCAGAGAAACAGCCAAAAGTACCGAGCAGGAATATCACTGCTTTGATCATATTATTAGAAATGTGTATATATATTTGAATTATATATATACATATATAAACCAATTAACAGAAAACTGATAATGTTTCTTAGAGTTAAATTTTATTTACTTTAAAGGCCAGTCACTAAACCAGTTGAATCTAGTATTTTGGGGACAAATGGGGTGATATCTAAGGTGGCATTATTTTCTGCAGCCTTAAAACTTTATTTATTCGATTAGGAAAGGTGAATAATGTATTAAATTACCTAGCACATCTTAGAAATGTGTTCTGGAAGCATTTGCGTAAAATAATCTACAAGTTAAGTTATGAACAGCTCTAAACATAGTGCAGTTAAATGTTGCCTGTGTGCATCATTGTTGGTAGAATATGAGGTAATGTTACCGTTAAAGGATTTATGTAAAAATATGTGCACGAACAAAGAAATTCAAAATGGACATTTGTGGGTTATTAGCACGTGCATTTGTGGATTTTCTGACAAGGATAATCAGATTCACATCCACAAACTCTTCATCTTTTCATTCGTGCACAAGTAAAATCATTTGACGGTAACTTTACCTCCGTAGTAGGAGATGATTATAACCGTTTGGATCACTGTCGGATTTTCTTTGTTTACTCAGCCTACTCTTCACTTTGAAATTTATCAGTTTACTGCAAACTAGTGTCAGGAAATACAACTGAAAATGGATGTTAAAAAATATGAACACTGTTGAACAGTTCAGGCTCCAAGAGGTCTAAATATTGACGGCTTACCACCTTTTGCGAGTCAGATTTTATGATTCCTCAGGATTTGTAAGTTAGGGAATCCATTAGACAGTGGCACGTCTTGCTCTGTAATGTTTTTCTGTACCACGTCTGAAGCTCAAATCCTCAGCTCTCCTCTCAGTCACGTTGGGAAAATAAGGAGGTCGAGCCATCTTTGATGAGCAGACGACTGCGTCTATAGCCAGGTGAGCAGGCTGTCTTTGTCCATGTGCGAGCCAGAGAGAACCGTCTCCATGTCCATCAGCAGGTCTGAACTCAGACCCTCTGGGATGCAGGGCATCAGCTCATCGCCTTCAGACATGGGCAGCACAGACATCGTATCCTGCAGGACCATTGATGGGGGCTCCCCGACGTCACCTGAAAGATGAGGAGTAGCATGTTCATTGAGTTAGCCAAGAAGAAACGAGAAGAAGTCAAATTATCTTCCTCTTTTGTTTAACTTGATAAACTCTTAAGTCTCTAATTCTGAGGTCAACATCCTTAGACGTTATCTAATAAGCAGCGTTTGGATCAAGTCAAATTTTCAAGTAAATACACAAAATGACACAACCATACACAAAAGAACAACAAAAATGAATCAAAAAACACAAATCAACAAAAATACACAAAATGACTCCATAAAGAAATTATACAAAATGACAACAAAATAGAAAAAAAATATGCAAAATTATTTGAGAAATACACAACATGAGAACAATAACACACAGAGATGACTTCAAAAAACAGAGAATGACAGAAAAATATACAAAAGAACAAAAAGACTCCAAAAGAAAGAAAAATGCATACAATTATACATAATGACAAGAAAATAGAGCAACGAGAGAAAAATACATCAAAATTATTTTTAAAATACACAAAATGACATCTAAAATACAGGAAAAAAAAAACAAAATACCTAGAATGACAATAAAATCCACAAATTGATGATAAAAAGACATTAAATGGGAGAAAAAATGTACAATATGACAACAAAAACACACAAAATGAGAAAAAAATACCGTATTTTTCGGACTATAAGGAACACCGGATTATAAGGCGCACTATCAATGAATGGGTCTGACTGGGTCTATTTTCATACATAAGGCGCACCAGACTATAAGGCGCGCCGGTTTGTTATTATTATTATTAAGACACATTAAGCGAAATAAAATAGTCAGATAAGTCAAACTTTATTCAGTTAATTAACAATAACTCTCAACATTGTTCAGGTTTAACACATAAAATACAGAACAATACACTCACTTTTTCAGCTCAGTATGTTGAAGCACAGTAGTTAATTTCATACATAAGGCGCACCTGATTACAAGGCGCACTGTCAATTTTTGAAAAAATAAAAGGATTTTGAGTGCGCCTTATGGTCCAAAAAATACGGTACACAACATTACAAGAAAATGCACAAAAATGGCTCCAAAAACACGTAACAAAAATACATCAAATGGGAAATCAATACACAAAATGATGACAAAAAACACAATAATTGAGATAAAAACACACAAAATGACTCCAGAAACACATAAACCATTTGTTCTTTCCTGTATAATTGATGAGATTGGGCATTATTCCAAAAAAAATGTGGCCCTCGAATCTGATAATTACATTTTTGTGGCCCCCGCAGTAATAAAAGTTGCGAATAATTAGTTTAGTATGTTGTCAACGCTGAAAACACAGACAATGTAGAATGGTTGTGGTTGTGTGTCTTTGTACATTACCCGTGTCCATGTGATCCACGGAGCTCAACATGTGATCAGACGTGCGGGGCAGGCTGCTGACACTCAGACCACTGTCGGTGCTCTCATTACGAGAGTGGGCGCTGCACAGAACACCACAAATGTGTCTTTATATTTCATTTGTGACATCCTGGTTTCACTGACCAGGTTTTTTTTTTTTTACAAATATTGGTGAGAGACAGTCATTAAATCCTGCTCACATGATACTTCAAATACCCAAGGTTCATTGTAGGGTGGTTGGGGAGAAGGATATTTGTCTCACAAATAGCAAAAGACGCCTCGACTTAACTCACCCATTAAGTGTTGGCTCTTGGTTTGAGGCTCTGATCCTCACATCCAGGTTCGGGACAAGCGTCTGCGCGCTCCTGTCATGGTCCATTCCACCGGGCATCTGGTTCCTTCTTGCTGCCTCCTGAGACACAAACACACAAGATCTAACTTGGAAAAAAAATGCCATATAGTTTTATGAACATAGTTTTATGAACGTGTAGGCATCAGATCATTTACTCGAAAAAAAGATGCAAAATGTTGAAATTGCAGCTCTTTTTTACTTCCTTCTCACTATTGTTTCTTGTTTTTGCGCCAAAAACTCTGCCAAAGTGACTTTCCAACACAGTCCTGCTGTTTTCACTGAAAGTTGTGGCAAAACAATGGCGTGTGTTTATTTTAGGGTTTACACGAACAGATCAGAATCCCGATAAAAGTCACATGGAAATACTGGGAACAAACAAGTACAAAAAATGGGGTCAAGCCAATCACTGTCCTCCTTGTCTGGCAAAGAAACACAAGAAACTACAGTAGGAATGAAGTAAAAACACTTCTATGCATCAGTCAACAGGACTCCACATCCCACAATGCAATGCAAAAACTTTTCCAACTATGACAATCGAGTATTTACGGGGAAGATGAAAACAAACATTCAAGCGGCAAATTCAACCTTTTTTCAAGCAAACAACATTAAATTTATGGATCTATGAGGTCTCCACTGTGTCTTTAATCTGTATCTGCTTTAGTTCTGCTCCTTGACAAAAGTGGTCGCTAGGGATGTAACAATTCACTCAACTCCCGATACGAATCGATTCACGATACTGGGTTCACGATACGATTTTCTCACGATTTATTTTACAAAATGGGACTGTTGGCAAATGACTGACAAATATTCCTTTATTTTTTTGGGGGAAAATACTATACTATTTTCCTTTTATTTTTCATTGTCAAAAGAATCCCTTGATAAACTATTCAAAATGATGCAATTTGACTAAAAATAAATCTTGAATGAAATAAATAAAGGAATAATACAAATGAAGAAGAAACCTATTAATTTAATTTCTGGTTCTATAGTAAACAATTCAAAACTGCATAATAGTTCTTTTTCTTTTTAAAAGTGCAACTGAAAATGTATTTTATTGTATTTACGTCAGATATTTGTTTAGACCAGCAGAGGGCGCTGGTAACCCAGTGGTCGGTTGGCATGCAGTTATTCCACCAGTGAAGAAGAGAAGCTATGCTAGCAGAAAGAGCTAATAGAAAAACGTGACTTTTACAGATATTCACGTAATATTACAGATATTCTTTCGGTGCTAAAGGAGTAAAGAATCATTTATGAGCATGTTTAACAGTAAATGGCGGCCAGAAAGAAAATAGTAGCAGATTCCGCCCGTCACGTCCGCTTCTGGAAGGATTAATATATAAAAAAAGTACTGCGATTCAATTTTCAGAGCATCGATGTGAACCGTGGTACCTGTGAATCGATTTTTAACTGCCTTACGATTAATCCTTACATCCCTAGTGGTCGCATTTTCTCTGCTCATCTTTCCCACCCTCATCTGTCCTTGCTGTTGCTTTGTTTTGTCTGGTCTTGTGAATCTAATAGGAGCCTCTCTTTGCATCTCTATTCAAAACTGTAATTATGGAATTGATCAGTTGGTCTCTCAATGCAAGCGACCACATTATTTCGACAAAAAAAGACGGGCAGTGGTGAGCCCGCCTGACCGAGCGGCACGTTTGCGGCTGGATATGCGGTCGACTCTTGGAACAAGTGGTGAGCTGTGTCTGTTGATTTTTCCCGGAGAAGCGTGGAAGACATCTACATGATTAGAATCATGGTAGCAGGCATGCTGCTGATGGGAGCTGGCAGCTTTCTGACCTATTGCAAAGTCTGTATTACGTTGGCAGCTGTTTTGGAAAGGCTGCCAGTCATTTCTGATGGAAAGAGCAGGGCTCTCAGCACTCAGACCCATGTGATGAACAAACTCAAAAGTAAGCAGGAGGCTACTTTAGAACGTTTAGGTGGAATTGAATCCAACTTGGAGAAGTTGAATTCTCAGCTTGCAAGTTAATAAGGCCACCCCATTGGATTACTGGATTACTGCTGGAGAACGGCACTCAGGGCTATGGTAATTGAGCTAGCCTGAATCGAAAACAAATTGCTTATCATCATTGGCTCCAAAAGCCAGCCGTCAAGGCTGTTTCATCTATCACCAGGATGTTGTGCAGAAAGATGCTCCATCCCACTCCCCCTCCTCTCCCTCACCGCCACCTAGAACTTTGTTTCTATTCAAGGTTGTCACACGTCATCTGACTGTATCAGAATGAAGCAAAGGGATTCTATTTCATCGTCTTCGTTGGCCCTCCGTCCACCTTCCCTCCCCGCAAGCTACAGGACAGGACGGTGAAGCTGCCACAAGAGGCTGCACACGTGCCCCCCCTCAGCGGCTGACAACCCTTTCTTTTCCTCTGCTCTAACCACCCCCCAATGTAAAATACATAAATTGTAAAGACAGAACAACAAGTACTTACAATATGTACAGTGTGTGTATCTATATGGGGGAAATTTTCATCAGGGCCACATTTGGGATGTTGAAAATCAGGGAATTTAAACGTTGCAGTCGCTCACTTGATTTTAGCAGCAAGTGCTGATTAACTCATTTTTGTTTGCCGTTACCTTTTTGTGGTAACGCAGTGGAATGAAAAACATGAGGTACAACTTAATGGTTCCTGTTCTAAGACCTAATGTCCTTCATTGGCTTTTAAAAAATTGACATCAAAGAGTTGCTCTCGGGTTTCCAAGGATACGGTTGATGATAACTGAGTGGAAAGGAAAAGGAAAAGAGCTCGAAATCGTCAATCGACCCTGCATTACAAAAAAAAAAAAAAAAAAAACCTAGCAGATCTAGAAAGCTATGATTTACTGCTTGATTAAGCATTATAAATTTGTAATTTCAGTGGCTAAAATTTTTCCTAAAACAATTGACCAAATGTGCCCCAAATTAATATTTCAACATCCAGCAGTTTAAAGAAAAATTAACAAAATGAAAGTTTAGTTTCTTTTGTACCTGGGGTGTTGTTTGCTGAGGGATGCCTTGCTTGAACCGGAGTCTTTCCTTTTCTTGTCTTTGCTGCATTGCTATGCCAAGAATCCCAGGGTTCATCTTCTGAACTGGAACATAAGATTGTTGGAAAAAAAAGATCTTTGGACGATTGTGTAAAAAAAACAAAGAAACAAAAAAAAAACAATCTTAAGCACGGTTAATCGTACAGTATATTTGACAGTTTCTGAAACTTTGGCATCTTTCATTTTCTGTTGCCAAACAGCAAAAAACGTGTGATGGTGGACAATGGAAAGAAAAAAAAAAAAAAGCTTTCTCACCGACAAACAAGAATTGTCAACTGAGGGAACAAATTTGATAGTGTGCTACCTAGACTCGGGTCGACCCATGTGGTGGTCTTATTTATGTGATCGATGTAGTACACCTCTCCATCTGCAGTCACAGCCTGCTCCCAGCCTTCAGGCAGTGGACCTGAACAGCAGTGAAAGTACACAGTGAGAAGGCAAATGTTGGATGCAGTGCACGGAGTGTTGAGAGCTGACAAGTGACCGTTGGCCCAACGCCCTGAAGTGTCGGTGCGGCTTCGGATTTAAAAGAGACTTTTGGGTGAATAGAAGTGAAAGTTAGTGGAGCAAAATAGCAACAGGGTGAAGTGAGCTGTGTGGGTTAAATGCAGGGTTGGGGTCAATTATAAATGTAATTGCGTACATGGTAATTAATTACAATCATGATGAAATTATAATTGTAATCATAATTGGGAAAATCTGTTCCTGTTGTAATTGCAATTGAGTTCAGATAATGTACTTAGTAAGTGTAATTGGCATGGACATTCTATAAAAACTGTCATTTACAATTTAATTAAACGCATGTGGAACCTTGATACAGTTCTATGGCTTGAACATATGTAGTTAATAATTATTAACACAAGTTAAATATCAAGTTTACATGTCTGTCCGCTTAAGGTTCATTTTATCATTTAAAATAAAATATATTGAACTTTTTATTGAAACTGAATTATACATTTTTAGTAAGGTGAATTACAATGTTTTATGATTTTTTTTTTAAGCTGTTTTATTGTCTGTTTTTTTTTATGTGGATAGATTTTGTGGTTAGGGTGACTTTTAACAGATGAAAAATGACCATTAGGCTAATTCTGGTACATTTACATTACATTGTAATGTTTATGAATGTACATTGTCCCTGTCAAATAAACAAAAAAATATAAAAAAAAAATAAAAATGTGTGTATTTTACAGCTAAATTTAAGACAAAAGTAACCCGTTATCATAGGAGATGCTAACAGAAAGCTAACACAAGAGGAAGGTTAAGTTTTATGAGCTGATTTATTAAAGGCTCAGTAATTATGATTCATTTTAATTGAACTTCAGTAATTGAGAACGTAATGGTAATTGACTTTAATGGGATAAAACATTATTTGCAATTTTAATTGTAATTGGAGAAAATGCCGGTCAACGTAATCATAGTTGAGTTGTAATTGAACATGGATAATTGTAGAATTAAATGTAATTTAAAAATGTACTTGACCCCAACCCTGGTGTAACGTCATAAAAACGTTTGCAAGACTGGTCAGAGCTCAAGGTGTGAAAGAAAGAGATCTTAAAGGGTCTGTTAATCCATTCTTACTCTTTGTACTCTCTCCTTGCCCTGAATGGAAAAACTTTTTTTATCTAAGATGGTTCAGACTGGGGGTGTCCTGATAAAACCTCTTCACTTCCGATACAACACCGATATCGCATCTTTGGTTGTTGGCCGATACCGATAATTAGCATGAACCATACATACGTACTTTCAATACTTATTTTGTTGTGTGGAATGTTAGAAAAGCCTTGATCAAGTGGAATTAGTCAGTGATCCATTTATTATTAATCAATGGGTTACATACATTTTAACCTTAAAATGGAACTAAACCTCAAAACCCCTTTTTTTCTGCTGAATACTAATGTATTTGGATATGAAATAGTGTAGTTGATGGATCCTGGTCCAACTCTCAACATTTTAGTCAAAGGATTTGATTCAATTTGGCGTATTTAGTCCAGCTATTACAATTCAATTTTGCTATTGGCTGAGAACAAGATTCTATGATGTCATTGGACCGTCTTGTGTGACTGTTGGCTCCGCCCCTCCTATAAAGAACTGGGTACCTGTGGACTGGACTCTGCAATCTGTGGTGAGTAGTATTAATCATCTAGTCAGCATAGCATTTTTTTTGGAGTTTATATAGAGTAGACTGGGCGTGTCTTAACTGCTCCAGGAGCCACGCCCATTAACAAGGCTGCTCCTAGTGGCAGGTCAGCAAAAACCAGGGGGTTTAGTTACTCTTTAAATATAAGAATATTCTACAATAAAATAAAATAAAAATAAATAAATAAATGACAAGATCCTGAAAAATAACCTTAATAAATCCAATAAATCATTTTTCTTTTTTTTGTTGCCGATATCAGACAGATATCCAATGTCATTATCGGATCGGGACACCCCTAGTACATGTTAGGGCTGCACAATTAATTGAATTTTAATTGTGATCAGAATTTTTATTTGCCATGATTAAATAAACCTGATCGTCGGCAATATTTACATTCATAATATGGGCTCTGCACTCTATAATAGTGTATTCATTCATTTAAAGCTTAATTTTGCACTGTAAACCATACACGTTGTTTAAATGTAGTGTAATAAAAGCTGTTTTTCTACAAAATATGACAAATAATTGTGATTACGGTACAATAATGATCAAAATAATCGTGATGATCATTTTGGCCTTAGCCGTGCAGTCCAAGTACAGACAGGAATACTATATTTTGTCTGTTTACTTCCTTAGACTGATCAATGAGTATATAGATCTACACGCATCCCAACACCTCCAAAACCAGTTTTCACCCGAATTAAAACTGATGAGTCATTCCACGTCATTTCAACACATTTTCAGGACACCCCACGCACTTAAAAAATATCCCAAGAAAGAGTAACTTTTATACTATAAAGTAAAAGAAATGCAGTCCACATATGTGACTAATCATTAGTGATGTGAACAGTCTATGTTCATAGCTCGAAGCTGATCAAACTACAGGGAGCTGAGGCATATGTAAAGTTGTTTACTAAAAGCCCAAACATGTTCCAGACCCAAACCCAGACAAATTTTTTCCAAATTTGAGTGGTTGGCATGTCCACCAGATAGAATGTATAGCAGATATTTTTATATATTCTAAGAGAGTAGGTGGAGCTGTATTATTATACAAAACTTAAGTTTCCTATGTGATGTTCCTGGGATTTTGGAGGCTGAAAATGGAAAAAAAAAGTTTCCATCCTATTAAACTAAAAATCTAGAGTGTATCTATGGAATAATTAACAAACAATTGCTAAAAATTTCTGAATTTTTTTAGATCAAAGTGCGTGGGTCATTTGTCCAAATGATATGGAATGATCCTGATTTCTACAGGATTTTTTAAGCCATTTAACATGAACCAAACCCTTTAAGATTAGATAGCCCGCTGTTATAATAAAACAAGCAAAATAAATGGTTCAGTTTGATTGGTTTCATTCACACACAAAAAAAGATCCAGGAAGTCCCTTTTGTCCTTTTGCGTTTTCCCTGTTAGAATGCCCTCAGGATGATGGTGTTTAATACAACACTCGGCTTTGCTTAATAAGGTGAACATTCCCACCAAAGCCACCACAGGAAGGATGAAGAGTTAAACAGGAAATTGTGGAGAAATCCCACCCAGCAAACACCTGGCCTGCAGATGAAAAAAAAAACCCTGAAAAGCAGCGAGGTGAGGTGTGTAACAGTGATACCTGTCTCTGGGGTGATGTTTTGTGGTTGCGTGTTGGGGGCGGGGTTGCTGAGAGAATGGGCATGACCCGGAGGGCCAGGTATGGGATGCTGCGCCACTGCCGACTGGAGGTGTGCGAGTCGGGGGTCGTGCCAGGTGGTCGTCTTATCCAGGTGACTGAAAACATAACACAAGTCTGAACGTATCTGTGTCTGTGAAACCGCTGTAACCGGATGGATGAGGAGCGAGAGGCAAGAAGAGCCTCAGACCTGCTTTACCTGTACGACCACATGTGCACGCGCACACACACACACACACACACACACGAGGAGAACAGCGCTTCTGTTGCCATAAACTACAGTGGCCTTTGAAGAGAGCGTGCTGCTGCTGTCCTATCAGTTCTCATGAGTGTAAATCTAGGTGGGACGGTTTCTCTTTGAATGAAACTAATCAGTGCGAGTCTAGCAATTTGGCATTGGTTCACATCACCCACATACTGTACAGCTGTGCCAACGGGAATTCTTCAGTCTGCAAAAAAACACTGGAAAGCACTGCTCAATGTACTTAATGCAGTGTTAAATTTTATTTAAATCTATTTATCTTTTTAAAAAAGGCTCAGACGCCCAAACACAAATCATTACTACCCATATTTTAATGGATAAAGAAGCCCAACAAGGTAACCAAGAGATGAGAAACAAATTAGATGATATATAATATTTTTTGTGTATTTTAAAGGTGATTTAAGACATGGGTCAAACTGACCCGCTATCATAAGAGATGCTAACAGAACGCTAACACAAGAGGAAGGGTACATTCAATGGCATTATTTATCAAAGGCTCAGTAATTGTGATCAATTGAATTTGAACTTTAGTAATTGAGTACATAATTGTAATTTACTTTTAGAGGAAAAATAATCATTTTAATTTTAATTGTAAAAAAATGCCAGTCACTGTAATCGTGATTGAATTGTAATTGAACATGGATAATTTAATATATAATTGTAATTGAGAAAGAGAGTGGGAACATCAACAAATAAAGTGTCAGTCTTGGTTCGAGATGACTGGAAATTATGAAATCTATAGAAATAAATCTATTCAGGATCCACTAAATCAGTGTTTATCAACCTTGGGGTCGGGACCCCACGTGGGGTTGCCTGGATTTTAAAAGGGGTCGTCTGAAATTTCTGAAAAATCAAAATAGATTTTTGAAATGTTTTCATTCTGATTCTTATTTTTTGTTTTAGTACCCACAACGTTAAACAACTGCATTCTATACTTTCACATTGTCATATATAAATCTAGTTCAACTAAAATCCATTAAAATAAACAATAATATCTGAGCTTCTAACATGATCAAAAACTAATTCTAGGAAAAAAAATGTCTTTGGGGTCACCAGAAATTTTTGATGTCAAATGAATTTCTGTGAATGCAACCATGTCGGAAATGAACTGAATAAATAAATAAATAAAAAAATTAAAATAAAAAGGGTCACAATCCAAAAAAGGTTGGGAACCACTGTTTTAAATAATTCTTAAAAAGCCGTTTTGAATTACTAAAAGTAGATTGATGAAATATTTTAAATACAACAAAAAATATAATGTGTAAATATATTCTCCCTTTAATAAAATTGTTATTACCCTTCACAATTATGCAATAAAATACATTTATTTATTTAATTGCAATAATAAAACATGCATCGCTGTCACAAAAAGATTGCACTACATATAGTGTTGACCTTCGACTGCAGGCGCAGAGAAGAAGATTTTTTTATATTTTTTAATGAATAAATAAATACAACTATAATACTTTTACCTGTCTTTGAGTGAAATAATAACTACTTGCCTTGTTAATGTTAATGAGTGTTGATAGGAACCAGAAAATTATTAAAAAAAAAAAACTGGGGAATCGAGCAGCTGAAAGGGTTCGAGAAACCTGAAGAGCAACAAATCTGACACTTAGATGAACTTTTAGGTGAGCCTTACTTGAGGAAGTAACGCTGGCCAGTGGGCGTTTTGGCCATTTCCCAGCCGTGGGGGAGTGGCATGTCGTCAGGTATGATTGGCGTTGCAGCAACATCTGCGGCTTGGGTGGAGAGCGAGTTGACTGGCAGGGAGGCAGGAGAGGAATGGGCGCGGACGTGATGAGGAGTGAGGGAACCACACACGCCTCCATCCGAACTGGCCTGACCAGAAACAAACCGCGTTAACAACTCTCGCACACATGACAACCAGAAAATAAGGCAGCAGGATGAAACCAGGACCAACAATTAAACCAGTCACTCTCCTCATTCAAATCTGGCAACGCTGGTTATGTTAGGTTTATGTGCTTTATTAACAATGATAATCAGCAGCTTAAAGGGTTTGTGTTCATATAAAGAATTAAACTCTTAAAGAACATTGCATAAGAGAACAAACACCTTTATATGTGTTCTTCTAAACCTTCATCATATTCTTCTAAGGCAGAGGTTCTCAACCTTTGGGTCGCGAGAATACTAAAAAATTAAGAATATTTTATGAACAATTTGAGCCCATTTTTGTTATTTTTACCCTTTTTGATGCAACTACACCAAACTAGTCATATTTGAACCTATTTTCATCACTTTTTCTTGCTCCTTTTAATACATTTTTGCTACATTGCTCCCCTTACTGACACTTCTCCATCAAATTTCAATTCCTTTTCTGCACATTTTTTATACTTTCAAGACTTTTTCGGCACTTATAAACCCTTTCCACCACTTTTCCCACCTAATGTCACGTTTGTTGCCTCATTATTGTCACTTTTCACTATATTTCATGCTTATTTTTGCCAATTTCACTGCATTTATGGTCTGTCATGCCAATTATTTGGCAGTGTAAAAATAATCGTCCCTACCAATTGTTCCAATAGACATTTTTAACCCTTTTTACCACTTTTACCCGTCTGTTTCTGACCACTAATTTGCAATTTTTAACCTATTTCTGTGGATTTTAAAATCCCATTATGCCACCATTTTCACCATTTTTGGTCATGCTTAACCCATTTTATTTCTGATAAAAACAAGGATTTACATCTTTAAGATGACTATATACTATGGCACAAATAATAATAAACTTCGTGGATAACAGTGGATAGTATTCAGATAAATAAATAAATGGGGTTATCACAGATTCATAGAACAATGGACCATCATTTTGCTGACTTTTACGTTAGCCTGCTTCGTAGGACAGCACACACTGATTAAATCCAGAAAGTTAGCGTGATAAGAGGTAATCTAGCTTTGTAGTATAGGCCCTAAATGACACCAAATACAAACAACAAAGAAATACACACAAAATGAGAGAAAAATGAACTAAATGACACCGAAAGCACAATAACGACAACAAAACACCCACAAAATGAGAGAAGAATATACTGGATGACACAAAAAACACAGATTACATACTGTAAATACACAGAATGAGAGTAAAAACAACAACAATAATAAAAGAAGACAGTATAATGCTCAGATTGGTCATTATTCTCAATTTCCACATGAATGTTGATAATGTGATGCTCGAATTAAATACAATCACATTTTTATGGCCCTGCCTTTGATGAAAGTTACCCATCTCTGATCTAGCATACTATAATGCTCAAAATCATGCACACAGCTCTACAGTTTAGTTTGAAAAGCTGAGAGACTGATGGCGATTTAAAGACCTGTGGGCCAAAATGGATGCTTTAAAGGGCCGGATTTGGACCCGCGGCCTTGAGTTTGACAATTGTGAAGAAATAAAACATATGATAGTTATTTAAAAAGGCTTTCCAGAGGAATGTAAGATATTTTTACAATGGCTTTCAATTAGAGATGGGCAATATTTGTGATAAAATATAGGCTAATATTGGTTGACGTCGGTATTGGTTTATTCCCCTGACATTAAAAAACCTTAATGTGCTGCTGTTTGAGACAACATTTTAAAAAATAAATAATAAAATAATAAAAATAAATCATAATAAAAGTAGGGTTAACATATTAATATAAAAATATAGGTACCATTATATTAAAATTGGGGGGAGGGGGGGTCTACAGTATGTTTAGGCCTACATTGGTATCAGTTTTTATATTGAGTTTTCTAATTTGGCGATATAGAAAATTACAATATCGCCAAAATCGATAAATACATTTTTTTTTTATATAGCTCATAGGCCCAGGGGTAAAATCCGGCTCTTTAGAGCAGGGGTTCTCAACTGGTCTCACCCTGGGACCCACATTTTACCACAGTCATTAAATTGTGCCACAAATACATTTTTTTTAGCTGTTTTAGCAGTTGAAAACACATGTATATAATGTTTTTTAAAACACAAATCTCTATATTTTCACGTGCAACATGCGTATCACAGCATGCCTGTCAAAAGAAAAGTTTTTTTCAAAATAAAAGACAAGTCCAACATGAGAGATATTAAGTATTAATTTATTTTTGACCAGCTGTCCGTGACCCACCCAGTACATTCTGCGACCCACTTTTGGGTTCCGACCCACCAGTTGAGAATCACTGCTTTAGATCATCTAACTGGGCCCACAGAAGACAGTTAAAGTGATAAGAAAACACAAATCACTGTGAAAATTACCAAATAATTCAGTTGTATCTCAAATTCACAAATAGAGCGTTTTCACGGCGTCATCAACCCGGAAGTCGTCATATAGGAGGAACTCAGCAGGTAAATAAAGCAGATCGCCAACGTTGAACAAAAAGAAATGGTGAATTATTGCCATGTTTTTGGCTGTACCAATCGGTCAGACCGTGAAAAACAAGTGGAGTTTTATAGACTGCCAAAAGTTATAACGAATCAAGGAAAACAATGTCAAAAATGGTCAGAGGAAAAAGGCACTTGTAGCTAGCGAAGCTAAACCAGGATCTAGACTACGAGGCAAAAATCTGGACAACATCCATATTTGTTGGGCCCATTTCTTGTCAGGTAAGTGAATTGTTGAACTCATCTTCTAGTGTGATGATGAGAATATAACTCATATCAAGCTACTGCATGTGGCATTATTGACTTAATATAATCACATTCATTAATCTGCTACAGTAGCAACACAGTTCTTAAAATGTCGAGCTAAAATGTGCTGTAAAAGGTCTGACTGGTTAGGGTTAAAACCAGATATCAGGATACGCAATAATCCGGGTAGTCATTGATCCAAGACGAGGGAGCCAACTCGTATGGATCTGCACCACCAATAAATCCTAACTTCTCTAAATATTGTGCCCTTTCCTGCAGACCTTTGACCTGTATGCCTTTGCATCTGCAACACATTTTGAGGAGCTTTTCTGTGGTTTCGGTCATTTATTCATCGCAGTGTTTACCTCCGAGTGCCTCCAATATGGGCGCGCATCCGGGTTTCTGCCCAGAACGTGACCTAGGTGAAACCCACCTATTCAACGAAACTCCACAATATTTTTAGGGGCTTTGAACTTTTCCCATGCTCATATTACATGAATTCAGTCATTTTTATTTGCAATTTTTGGAAATAAATCTAAATTTGTCAAAAAAAAAAAAAAAAAAAATCTGGCAAGTAATTCCATTAAGTTATACAAAAAAAAAAAAAAAAGGTTACAAAATCCAAGAATTTTTGAAGCAAAAATCCTGTTCGGACTGATATTGAAAACTAGAGCACGATAATGTTGAAATTGCACTTTTTTCCCCCACCTGAGATCAAACTAGTCCTTATTTGGCCTCTGAACTAAAATGAGTTTGACACCCCTGCTTTAAAGGGCCGGATTTGAACCCCGGGCCTTGAGTTTGACAATAATGATGTAATAAAACCAATGATAGTTATTCCAGCTTTCCTATGGCTGATACACTAACAAACTTGTGACAGGCAGCGTGTGTTTGAGTGTGTGCAGTGAGGGGCTCCCTACTTGTCTGGAGTGGCCCCGGGGGTCCGGCTGTCTGAAGAACGAGTCCGGGAGTTTCCTCATCCTCATGGGCAGAGAGTTGGGGGCCCGGGCCGCTTTGCTCGGGTTCATCACGGCGCTGAACAGGGCCTCCAGCTCCGTCTGCGAGTCCCCGCGGACGTGCACGATCTGCTGCCCGGCCGGGGGCGCGGCGTGGTGCGCGTCCATGTTGCCAAAAGTTTTTCGGTGTCGCAACAAATCTTGATGAAAACAAACAAAAACAAACACGAATAACAAACGGTGTGAGCGTTAAAACGCGTCTGGAGTGAAGCTACGATCGGATGCGTTTCACACACATTCAGCTCGCCTACCCCCACCCACAGCAACTTTGGTTTAAAGTTTAGTTTATGGTTGTTGATTTTTTTTTTTTTTTTTTACATCTTAAAATTCGCTCCGATGCGTAAAAACGCACCAAACGCTGCTAAAACAATGCAAATCAAGCTCGGATCGCTGAGAAAAAGAAGAAAAAAAATCCCATCTCAGCAGTGCACACACAACATGCCTCCCACATACCTTCAAGCAGCCAGACGTCCCCCTCCTCTGGGGAAAAAAAATACAATCTGAGCCTTTAAAACAAAGTGCGCTCTGATCTCCACCCAAAACTCTGAAATGGAGGCATCCACCAAGGGTGTGAACGCTCACACATCAACCCAAACACTTGGTTGAAAACTTCTGAAAGTCCTCCAGACTTTTTTTTTTCTTTCCCATCCAGTCCCTCAGTCCTCAGTCCAGATTCATGTGATAGTGTGCGGAGGGGCGGGGTTCAGGGTTTAAAGCTGCCGCAGACTCAAGGCGGATCATTCACTCCATTTACGCATATTAAAACACACAAAAATCCCTTAAAAGTGTTGGTGCACAGTGTTTTATTTCCACCAAATGTGTCATAAGTGTCAGTTTTATCCATTAATAAACTATGATTGATGTGATCAGCTGAAGATTAACTCCCTCTGTGGAGTTTCCCTTATGTGGACACACAGAGAACCACATTCACATGGAGTAAAAACTCTTCACAATGGACATTAATAGCTCTGATTTGTCCTGTTTGGGGTCATTTTCTATGTCTCCAGGCCTGGATCAGATTTTAGATGGGGGTTGGGGGGAAGTTACGCTGAGAAAACATCCGCCCCTGATGAGGCCAACCCCAGGCATTGGCCTGTTTTGTCCCAGGCAGGACTCACACCAATGCCCCGCCCCCTGGTGGAAAACATGCAAACTGCACAACGCCCGAGCTCACTGCTGGCCAACAGTGTGGAAAGAAGTGTGTGTGGGACAGGCAGCTGTTGGCTGATAGTAACCCAACACCAACCCAATAACCTTAAAATTAGACACTCACTAATCTTAAATTGTTTTTATTTGGTCTAAAAGTTATAAAAATAATGTGTAAATCTAGACAAACTGCCATAAATTCGACTCGACTGCACATTTTATACAGGATTAGACAGTAAACTAGTGTGTAAACTTTATTTTTTTACCCCCTTTGGAATTTGTAGTCAATTGTTAAGTTTCACATGCTAAAATTAACTTCTTGCAACATTTAGCAAAAAAAAAAAAAAAAAAAAAACGTTTGAAAACTGTATGTGAATTTTTTTTTCTGTTACTTTTGACCAGATTTACAGCAATATTTGTAAAAAATTGTGATATTTATTTTTCTTGTAAAAATATAATGCCAATGTTCAATCTAAATGTATATGTTAAATTAGAAATGTAAATCTAAATGTTAAACGTAAAGGTTAAATTAAATGTTGAATCTTAATTTAAATGTTAAATCTATATCTAAATGTTAAATCTATATCTAAATGTTAAATCTAAATGTTAAATGTTAAATCTAAAAGTTAAATCTATATCTAAATGTTAAATGTTAAATCTAAATGTCACGGGTGAGCTTTTATTTTGGTACTTTCATATTAGCTAAATATTTAGTTTAACCTCTGACATTTAGATTTAACATGTAAATTTAACATTTAACATTCAGATTTAGATTTAGATTTAGATTCAACATTTAGATTTAACTATAATTGAAGGGGACAACAGTTCCAAAATGTTCAGCACAAGAAAAATAAATTATCATGAATATTAAATGATTAAATAAATTGGGATGACCCACAAATCCCGTCAAAGCTCTAAAAAGCTGTAAATAGTACTGAAGCTTTAAATGAAATACTAATATAAGTTAAATGCTCAAAAATACATGAAATGTGCGATTAAACACCTAATAAATATGTTTTAAATCAATTTTGTATTGATCACAACAATTATAATTGTATTTCTAATTTTTCTACAGTTAATGTGAATATTTAGACAGCATGTCAGACAATGATTTTCCACTTTTCTCTCAGAGATTTGCTTTGCCTGGAGGAGGGAAAGAGTTCAAACAGGCTGTTATGTGTTCAGTGTCAGAGGCCGGTGATAATGTTTCCTGACCCTGAAGGTGTCGTACATGTCTGAACAGGAAGGAAAAGACCTCAGATTGGTCGTCAATGTCTACTCTTCTCTATTGTGGCTGTAGGTTCTGAACCTCACAGCAAAAAATAACTAAAATTATTATAATCTGAAGAGATCCACAAAAATATATAGTACAACAAAAAGTTTTATTAATTTTACTGTGAAAAAGAGGTTTAAATTGAACAGAGCAGATGTTATTTAGGCTTTTGCTCTCTCAGGTACTCATCATTTAACCTTCTTATTATCCTTAGGGTCAATTTGACCCCATTCAATGTTTATGATAAAAAAACACAATAGTTAACTTTATTTCTATTTTTTTGCTTCATATTTCATGACTTTTCCTAATTTGATGGGTACAATTGATTAAGCATAAAAGTCCAATAATAATAATAATAATAATAATAATAATAATAATACATTTTATTTTAAAACCAGCACCTTTCAGGTCACCTAAGGTCACTTTACAATGCATAGTATAAAACCACAATAAAAATTAAGCTAAAACAGTATGAAAACAACAAAAACAAACAACAACAAAAAATATTAAAAAAATGTTTCTCTGGGGTCAATTTGACCCCAGGCTGTTTTCGCGTTGTAAAATTTGTCTGTCTCTGTGTGAAAGATTTTCAAGATGCACCAACTCTAAAACTGAATGTTTGACCTGATGGTGGCGCTCCAGGAAAGGTCATAAAATCACTACAACCAATAGAGTTCCTACTCCTGTGGTCATTAATGTTGTCAGTAAAGTTGGATTAAAACTATTAAAGATAAGTTATTCTAATGTAAAAGTTTAGCCTGATGATGGCGCTAGAGAACAGGTTAAGGTTTTTTTTTTATTATCAAGGGCTTATTTATGTATTCAACAAATCAACAAACTGCCTGACACAATTTTCTGACAATTATTTTTTGGAGACAAATATCCGTGGGGTCAGATTGACCCCAAAGGTACAATGTGTAATTGGAGCTAAAATGTGAAAAACTAAATAGGGATCTTATTTCTGAATTATGTTTCGACTTGACTTGAGTTTAGATTTCTTTTCCTGCATGCTCCCACACACATGGACACCCTTCCTTCCTTCTTATACTAACAACAGATAGCAACACAATGCGACGAATACAGTAAATGTGGCAGACTGCAACTGATAACTGACACGCTGCAACTGTCTGCTTCCTATCTGAGGATAGTTGTACAAGTCGGAGGTGAAAAAAAGGTCAGTATACATTCTTTAGTTGTTTTGAAGCTTCCATTTTCAGTGGAAGATGACAATAATTCATCGATAACTGTCCATGCTCAAGAACTATTCCTGCTTATTCAGGGCAGACTACCATAGGCAAACACCAAATCCATCCTCACGACCCCAATCAAGGGATTAAAGCACGTGTTAAACTCAAGGCCCGGGGTTCAAATTTGGGCTATCAGAGCACCCAATTCGGGCCGCAGAAAAAGTAAAACTGACAAAGAAATCAATAATCATTGTGTATCAGTTGTTGTCATCTAAAACTCAAAAACTCATAATTTCCATATTTTCAACCATATTTTCAGCGGTTTGTAGTTTTCTCATGCCTATATCACATGACTACAGTCCTTTTTAAATTCCAAACTGTGGAAAGAACTCAAACTTTTTCTCAAATTCATCAATTTCTCCCAAACAATATCACAAAAATCCTCAAAATGACATGAAAATTGGGTACAAAATCAAGTATTTTTTTTTAAGTATAGAGCCTGTAGTGACTGATGGTGAAAACTAAGGCACAATGATGAGGAAATTGCTCTTTTCTCACCTAAAATCTGTGACCCTCATGAGCTCAAACTGCTTCTTATTTGGCCACTGAGCGAAAATGAGTTTGACACCCCTGGGCTGAAGAAGTTTCACTGTGGTGACAAAGCAAAGGAAAAGCATGCAGATATATTTGGTCTGATGGGAGCAGAGAGAGATGTGTGATTTTGTTTATTTCTTTTTTATTTTTCTTGTTTTATTTCATTTTGCCTTGGCTTCATGGTGAGGCGTATCTTTTTACAGAAGTTTTGTTCGTGATAACTTTTATTTTCATTCCTAATGTCATCCAGTTTATATGCAATTATAACAATGACATTTACATATATTTGTTTTTTACTTTTTCCAAGTCAGTGATAAGCAGTGCCATTGACTACTTCAGCGGATGTGCAAATACAGTACAATCGTATTGAAATTGCTCTTTTTCCCGTCACCCAAACTACTCCACATTTGACCCCTGAAGTAAAACAAATTTGTTCAATTTTTGTTATGAATTTTTTTTTATTTTTAATTTGTATATATTGTATATTAACAAAAAAAGGTTTAATGCAATACACACTGCTGTGCGTTAGGTGGCAGCCTCAACCTAAAACGTGCAGATACCCACAGCTCTGAAAACTTGCAGTCAGCACAGTTATTGTTCTGCTACAGTTCAGTTTATTTAATCAATTATTTATTTATTTATTTCATGAACGAGTGAGAAGATCCTAAGTGATTCTACAATTGTTATTTGTATTTTCATGCAGTTTTATTGACTTAAAAAAAGAAGCAAAAAGAAAATCAGTTAACATTAAATGCCAGAAATATAACCTTTAACACAAAAGTCTTGATAAAGTACTTGATAAACTACACAGCGACTATGTTTATGATGTGGCCTGTTATTGACGTGCACAGGCTGCTTTATGAGAGCGTGTAACATGGGACAGATGCAGGGGCCCTGGGGCCAATGGCAGCAGGCCTTCCACATTCCTTCACTGACCACGGCTGTAAACTGCACTCAGGTTGTGAACGGCAGCTTTTCACACTCAAAGAAGAAAAGTTTTTCCAAGAAAGCGACGTGCCAGCCGGCTCCAGCTGGTATATAACATGCACGGCTGCTCTGAGCTGCTTTTTGGCCTTCACCACTGGTTAAATACCCATTTAAACTGGAGTAATTGGTCTGAACCAGTCAGTGGTGAAGGCAATGACAGAGGAATTATGAGACATCCTGTACCTTGTATTCTGTAACGGATTACAAGTACCATGTTACTGTAAATTGAGTTGCTTTCATCTGTACCTTTTTTGAGTATATTTCTAAATCAGTGATTTTACTTGTCCTTAAGTAAGTTTGAAAATAAGTATATTGTTACATTTCGACACCCAACCATCACTGAGTAAAGTATAACTTTTTTGTTATAAAATGATCAACGGATATTGCGAAACTACAAAAAATGAAACTACCAGACAACAGTCAAATGTATCACATTAAAGTCGACCAACCACATTAAAGGTAATGCAAATCCCAGCTGCATCTTCCTGACATATTTACATTTAAACATAGGAAAAGCAACTGTATCATAATTATGGGGCGCCGATTGTAAAGTTGCAAATTCCAAAATAAACAGCAACTGTTTGCTGCTTATTTCATGTGACTTATTACCAGATTCACAGAAATATTGGTTAAATTTGTGATATTTTTCCTCTTGTAAAATGTCAACGTTAAATCTAAATGCTATATCTAAATGTTAAATGTTACATCTAAATCAAGATGTTAAATCCAAATCTAAATGTTGAATGTAAACGTAAATGTCAGATGTTAAATGTTGATTCTAAATGTAAATGTCAAATGTCAAATGTTGAATTTAAATCTAAATCCATCCATCCATTTTCATACCCGCTTATTCCCGTTTAACAGGGTCGCGGGGGTCTGCCGGTGCCAATCTCCGGCTCTCATAGGGCGCTGGGCGGGGGTACACCCTGGACAGGGCGCCAGTCCATCACAGGGCAACACAGACACAAACAACTATTCACTATCTCATTCACTCCTAAGGGCAATTTTAGAGACTCCAATCAACCTTACAGTCATGTTTTTGGATTGTGGGAGGAAGCTGGAGGACCCGGAGGAAACCCACGCAGCACGGGGAGAACATGCAAACTCCACACAGAAAGGACCCAAGTGTCCACCCCAGGGCTTGAACCCAGGACCTTCTTGCTGTGCGGTGGACGTGCTAACCACTAAGCCACCGTGCGCCTAATTTAAATCTAAATGTTAAATGTAAATGTTAGATGTTAAATATAATGTTGAATCAAAATTTTAATTGTAAATGTTAAATCTAAATCTGAATGTTATATCTAAATGTTAAATCTAGATCTTGATGTTAAATCTAAATCTAAATGCTGAATGTAAATGTCAGATGTTAAATTCGGAATCTAAATGTAAATGTCAGATGTTAAATGTTCAATCTAAATGTAAATGTCAAATGTTTAATCTAAATGTAATTGTAAATGTCAAATGTTAAATCTAAATCTAAATGTTAAATCTAAAAGTTAAATGTTAAATCTAAATCTAAATGTTAAATGTTAAATCTATATCTAAATGTTAAATCTAAATGGTAAATCTAAATGGTAAATCTAAATGGTAAATCTAAAAGTTAAATGTTAAATCTAAATCTAAATGTTAAATGGTAAATGGTAAATCTATATCTAAATGTTAAATCTAATTGTTAAATCTAAATGTGAAATCTAAATGTTAAATCTAAATGTTAAATGTTAAATATAAATCTAAATGGTAAATCTAAATGGTAAATCTAAATGTAAATGTTAAATATAAATATAAATGGTAATTTTAAATGTTAAATGTTAAATCTCAATCTAAATGGTAAATCTAAATGGTAAATCTAAATGGTAAATCTAAATGTTAAATCTAAATATCATGGGTGAACTAAATATTTAGCTAAAATGCAAATTCACCAGGCCAAAATAAAAGCTTGTTTTCTGAACGTGGGTTGTTGCTGATCATTGCATAATAAATTAGGTTCCAATTGTGCAATATTTGGTTTCTTCCTTTTTACATTTATACATGAAATGTTTACTGTATGTAAGGGAACCGTGGCAAGATTTATTACCAAAAATAGACATGGGGGGGTGAAACTAACTAGCCTTGTAACTTTAACTTTGAATACTATTTAATGGAGCTACTTTTTAGTTGTACTTCAGTATTTTATGTATGGCTTACTTGTACTTGTACTTGTACTTGAGCAGAATTTCAATCAAGTAACAAAACTTCTACTTGAGTATATGGATACATCAGTACTCTTTATACCTCTGCTTGTACCTGCAGCTGGAAGTAACAACCAAAGGGTAAAAAAGCTTTCTCCATTTAAAGAAGCTTTTTGTTTCCAGTTGCACATCTGTGTCTAATAGCAGTGGTGAGATAAATCCAGCGAAACCACAATCTCTACTAATAGACACACTAAAGAAGCAGTTAATGACTCTCTCTGTACCACAAAACCCAAGAATCAGCACTTTGAACCTCTTGTCAGGAGCCCTTTACCAACTTCTTTAATCTCCTCTGACACGGGATGTTGTCAGGGGGCCTTTACAAGAAAAAGTGGGAGTGACTGACTGATGAAGGTGTGGGGGGGGAAGGAAAGCAAACAGAGGAAAATTGGAAGAAAGTGAAATCTGGCAAATGAAAGAAAAAAGAGTGAAAACGCTCAGCATATGAAGGAGGAGGAGGAGGAGGAGGAGGAGGAGGAGGGGAAGGATGGACGTGTGAGGAGAAGAAGAAAAGTGCAGACTGTGTGGAAAAGAAAACATAAATGAAGGAGTTTCTGAGGGTGGAGGAGTGGACCGACTACAGCCTTCATCGCTCCTGGAGGAAGTCATAAGAGTGGAATGATGTGGACTGCAGCTGTCCTGCTGCTACTTTCACCCTATCTGTTCTCATCTGCAGTATGTACTAATCTAATCTGCTCTTTATTGTTTTTCTGGTTACTCAAAACTCAATCATTGATTACAATTTATGAGAATTTTAAAGCTTAAAATCATAAAATGTTAGAATAAATGCTAATTTGAGACTTTTATTGTGACTGTCTGAGAATGCTGCAGATGTTTAACTCTATATTCATTTTTTATGGAAAGAGATGAATAAGATGTAACTTTATTGTAGCTGCTATTTGTTTACTAGCTTTGAAAAACTGCGCATGAGTTTACGGAAGCAGATTAGGGTTAGTTTTGATGGAGATAATAAGTTTGGGCAAATAAAAAATAAAGCCAAAATTTTAAGAAAAAGTGGAAACATAATGTCGAGATTAAAGTCGAAATTTTGAAAATGAACTCAAAATACAATATTGTGATAAAAGATAAAGGTTTGCTATTAAAGTGAAATCTAGATTCATCATTGACCCGAGTCAGAGAGCTTTTTTTTCTTTATGTATAACTGTTCTGAACCTGTGGAAAGCAACACACCAATGGTTATCTGCCAAATCTGTGAACATAGACTTTTTCCTCTTTCCGAAACAATGCAGATTGGAATTTTCATGGAAAACCAAAAATAATAATTTTCTGGTAAATAGTAAAATTCTCTATACATAAACTCCCCTGCCTTAAAAAAACAAACTTTTTTTGTTATTAAAAAGCATAAAAAAATGTCAACACTGCCCAAGCTGAATATGTTTGTTACCTTGCTTCTGAATACAACATATTGTAATCCTTTTGTTGGTTTTATCTTTTAAATGAGACTCTTCTCTTCTGTTTTTTTTTTCTCCTATTGTTGTAATATCTATCTTATGTTTATTTTTACCCACATATTCTAATGTTTTTTTTTTTTTTTTTTTTTTATAATTTTTGTTATTGCTTATTGTAGTATTTTAGGTGTAGAATATTTTACAACCTTGCACTATACATCTTTATTTTAGTACTATCATTTTGGAGGTATAAATATAACTGTTTCTTTTATGTTGTGATTTCAAATTCTGTGAATTGTCATTGTACTATTTCAATGTTTCCAGGCTATATCACACATAGAGAAGCCCATAAGTGCCATCCTGAGCAACTAAATGTGTTAAATGTGCATAAAATTAACAATTCATCTTTAATAATCCATTGATCAATGCAAATCTGGACCAATGGCACAGGACAAAGGAAGCAGCTCTATAGCGGACGAGGACTTCTCTGTTAAAGAACAGAAACCTGTGGTGGAAGTCAAAAACCGGGACTCGTGCTTTATCCCATGTGACCTCACCGTGAAGCTCCTACGAGATGAGAAACACTCCATCTGTGGTGAGCTTCTCTCACTTTCCTCATCGTATTTTTTCACCATTAAAAGTGTGTGTGTTTAGGTCAGCTACAACAGTCTTTGCTGGCGTTTGGACGCAGCACAAGGAAACTGATGAGGGATGTGATGGAGGAGCAGCAGAGAGCTCTGGACATCCTCAGCACTCAGGTAAAGAAGGAGCCAACAACATCTCTTCTGACTCACTGCAGCAGGGGTGTCAAACTCATTTTAGTTCAGGGGCCAGAGCAGTTTATCTTAAAGCTGGGGTACTCAAATTATTTTCTTTCATTAAAAAAAATATTCTTATCAGCATCATATAGTATATCGTAAAAGTAATCATTTCTGAAAAAATCCTATGTCTGCGTGCTGTCTGTGCCTTATTTTAGTTCAATCTTGGCGGTCAACCCCTCCAGCTCCAATCACAGGATTTAGAGAAAGGAGGGGTGAGCAGAGCCCACGAAGGAGCCTCCTCATTGGCTGCCGCGATATATAGTAAAGCGTGTGCACGGTGCTAACACGTACCCGTGACGATGACATTTATTTTTAGCAACAAAATATGAACTAGGAGATGCTTGGATGCAACTTCAGACAACCTATGCGTGTGCATGTTCAGCGCTCGTGCGCGACTATGTGCACTTCCAGAGGAGGAGACTGGGAGGGATTATCAGAGTGGGAGGCGGGATTTACGGTTCGAATTCAGCCATGCCCCTCTGTCATGGTTCAAGATTCAGGTAGTGCAGCTTTAAAGCTGATATCCGGAGTTTTTGAGAAATCTATGTTTATGTATGATTCTTTTGAAATGCAAAAAAATACCTAACAAGTCTTTTACTCTGGTCTACTGCCGGTGGTCATTCATATACATTAATGTATATAAGTCCCTCCTTCGTCCTATAGACCCCTATACAAATGGAAACGATCGCTGAGTGCGCCCAGCCAATAGGCTTCAAATACCTGTTTTTGAGACTGTCAAAGGGGTCAGTTACATTTTTCTATTATCCATGTTCAATTACAATTTGATAACAATTACAGTAACCACCATTTCTTTTCCCAATTTCAATTAAATGACAACATTTTTTTGTCCTCAGAAAGTCAATTACAATTACATTTTCAATTAATAAAGTTAAATTACAATTAATAATAATAATTACTGAGCCTGAAATAAATAACCTAATAAAAGTTCCTCCTCCTCTTGTGTTAGCTTTCTGTTAGCATCTCTAACGATAACGGGTCATAAATCAACTGTAAAATACACTAAAAACAAATATATAGGATATCATTTCTTTCCAATCTATTGGTTACCTCGTTAGGATACATAATCAATGAAAATACAGGTTTTAATATTTTTATAAATGGTGAAATGTGGGAAAGCTTGATATGAAACATATGTTGATAATTGTTAATGTGTAGAACTGTGCTGTAACATGGTTCCCCAGTTTTGCTTTAAATTATAATTGAAAGACAATTTTTATATAATTTTCATGGCAATTACAATTACATAGTAATTTATCTTTATTTAATTACGATTATAACAGCAATAGATTTTTAAAATTACAATTATTTTTACACCATAATTGTAATTAATGATCAATTACGCGATTACAGTTATAATTTACCCCAACCCTGAGTGACCAATTTTTATGTATTATATATTTTGGGAAATTTTATGAAATAATTTTAAAGATAACTGTAAGATTTTGGAACAATTTGAGATTAAAAAAAAAAAAAAAAGTCTCCCATCATGTGATATAAGCATGGATAAAAAAATTGTGAGCCCTGCAAACATTGTGGAGTTTATTGAGTCTGTGTATTATTTTGGAGATATGTCGCTAAGATATTAGTTGGTTTACACAATGATTCATGGTTTCTCTGACTTTTTTGCATTCTGCTGCGGGCCGAATTGGATGATCCAAAGGGCCGGACTGGGTCCCCAGGCCTTGTGTTTGACATGTGTGCATTATACTGTCCTTGTTTCTGATTGGCTGACTGTGTGCACTGCATGGCGGTGTCGTGTCATCAGGTGACGGAGCTCATGGCCAAAGTGCAGACGCTCAGCTCCGAGGTTCAGAGAAGCAACACTGAAATGTACTCCATCAAACCTGTGCAGTCTCATGGTACAGTAACTCACACACAGATACAACAACGTCACAGCACACACACACACACACACACACAAAAACTATTGTTTTTACATGAATTGAAATATAAGTATAAGTAACCACATCTAACGGCAGGTGGACAAATATGACAGACTTTGCTTCAATTTGTCACAGTGGCACTTTTATGAAGTTATAGAAACTTTGCAGGGAAATACCTCACATTTCAAAATAAAAGCCTGCAGAGCCGTGGTTCCCAAAGTGGGGTACGCAAAGTGTCATAGGGGGAACGCGAGTGTGACGGGAGCTACAGACTATGATGTCCCTTTCCCACATGTACTTGTGTGAAAATGGATTTTCAGCTTTGTCAAACATGAAAACAAAATAGAGAACAAGACTTTGAGTGGAGAACAATTTAAGACTCTTTAAATCTCAGCTAAATATTGCAAAGTTATGTGCATCTTATCAACCTCACCATTCTTATTAAAGTGACAGTGACATGACGACCGGTGAGGTGACGTGGGGAGAAACTCATTGCCGATTGGATGTCGCGACACAGCGTCACTTGAAGTCGTTTGAAAAGTCCAAAATTTTCAACTTTGAGTGACTTCCAGTGACTCGAATTGCGCAGCTTGACGTTGTGTAATTTACATTGATTTTGAATGGAATCTATAGCCACCAGAGTCGTTGAAGTCGCGTTTGGTGTGAACGCACCTAAAACCAGTGATTTCCAAGCTTTTTTGGATCGTGACCTCATTTTGATATCACACACTTCTGGTGACCCCAAAGATTTTTTTTTTCTAGAATAATTTTTTTAATCATGTTTGTTTTACTATGTAAGAAATACAGAGTAGCGACAAAAAAAGTGAGTGCACTAAAGCTCTGTATTTGTTACACTTTACAACAAACACGATAAAAAACTAATTCTAGAAAAAAATTATTTGGGGTCGCCAGGAAAATTTGTGATATGAAAATGGGGTCCTGTTCCCAAAAACAGTTGGGAACCACTGATGTAATCCCTCTACATTGCAACAAAAATGTGATACTCTCACAAAAAGGAGGACTGCTTAAATTTTTGAGTCTTTTTAAAATATCATTAATATTTGTTAGTTTCTAAAAGTCACTTACTTATGCATCAAAAATGTGAAAAATGGTTTATTCTTACATTTAAAGCAGTGTGGATGGTGATCTTTATGCTTTTGCAGGACGAGACTGCAGCGATATCAAGGACAACCTGATTTCTGTCGTCCCCAAAATCCCCAGTGGCATTTACATTGTTCATCCCGAGCACACCGACTCTTCATTTGAGGTTTAAGACAAGTATCACCTGCTTGGTAATCCATGGTGTGGGTCCTGGCTCACAGCAGAGTGTGTCCTGCAGGTGTTCTGTGAGATGGACTACATGGGAGGAGGGTGGACAGTGATGCAGAGGAGGACCGATGGACTGATGGACTTCAAACAAGCGTGGACGAGTTATGTTGACGGCTTCGGGAATCTTGCAGGTTTGCTTACAAAGAAACGCCTAAAAAATGATGATATGGAATGAGAATGAATGTAGCTTTGAGCTCAGATACAATAGGAATTATAATAAAGATGTGGGCTACCTGTAGGCCTGACACTGACAGACTCTCTGTCCTCTTGTGTGAACAGGGGAACACTGGCTGGGCTTGAAGAAGGTGTTTCATATTGTAAACCAGAAAGACACACGGTTCCAGCTTCATATTGCTCTCGTCTCCTATGATGATGTCACTTCCTACGCCTCGTACGACGACTTCCGCCTTGACAATGAAACTCACTTCTTCAGTATTCACCTGGGAAGATACGCCGGCAGCGCTGGTATGTCTATGAAGTCGGAAGAGCTCATTCTAATCAAATGTGCGATGTGTCCATCGCAGCCTTTAACTGAAATGTTGAGAATTGGACCAGGATCAGTCAACAGCACTACTTCATACTCAAATACATTTGTTTTCCGCAGAAAAATTTGGCTTGCAAAACATGAAAAAAATATTGCTAGCAGCACCAAACATGTTGCAAGATTACAATTTCATTTAGCAGATGTTTTTATCCTAAGCAACGTACAACACATGCAGTTAGGGTTAAGGGACTTGCTCAATATTCCACAGTGATGGCTCAGATTGGTATTGAGCCGGTGACCCTCCGATTAAAAAGCCAGTTTACTTAACCGTTATGTCACCACCACCCCAATATATATATATATATATATATATATATATATATATATATGTATACATATGTATACATATATACATATGTATACATATATACAGTATATATATATATATATATATATATATATATATATATATATATATATATATATATATATATATATATATATGTATACATATGTATACATATGGGCACACGGTGGCTTAGTGGTTAGCACGTCCGCCTCACAGCAAGAAGGTCCTGGGTTCAAGCCCTGGGGTGGACACTTGGGTCCTTTCTGTGTGGAGTTTGCATGTTCTCCCCGTGCTGCGTGGGTTTCCTCCGGGTACTCCGGCTTCCTCCCGCAATCCAAAAACATGACTGTAAGGTTGATTGGAGTCTCTAAATTGCCCATAGGAGTGAATGGTTGTCTGTGTCTGTGTTGCCCTGTGATGGACTGGCGCCCTGTCCAGGGTGTACCCCCGCCAAGCGCCCTATGAGAGCCGGAGATTGGCACCGGCAGACCCCCGCGACCCTGTTAAAACGGGAATAAGCGGGTAAGAAAATGGATGGATGGATGTATACATATATGTATACACCCAGTATAAAATAATGATAGCACACACAGACCAATAGCTTCGTTATAACTATATAATTTATATAATGACAGATATTTTGAGCATTTTGACATGGACAACTTAGTGATGCTTGTCTAGGCGTAGGAACAAGGACTTTATACAACTAAGAAAAATGTACTTTAATCAGAAACAATAACTTCTTTACTGTTTTTACAAATGTGGCCACAAATCTTTGAAATGTCCTTGAAATCACGTGATTGATGACGTCACACACCCATTTGCCTGTAAACATCCCATTGTTTTCCATTGGATTGAAGCATTCAGCCTGCTTTTTAGATCATTTAGCAGCTTTTTTGGTCAATTTGTGCTGCTTTTGGTTGTTCTAAATAGTCAGGGAAAGGTAAAAATGTTGATGTAATCCACTTTTGCTTACCGAAAGAGGATAAAAACAGTTGTGAGCCAAAAAATAATCTATGACTGCAGGGGGTGACACTTCCAACTCTGCGGTTTGGTAGTAGACAATGAAGCAGAGGAGAAGAGTTCTCATAAAGGGACCTTTACTCTCCCTTAAACAGTGCACTGACACGCTCTGGTGGCTGAAGTTAGCGAGTAAATCACTGACTATTGAAGGACACCCACCCAAAAGGACTTCTATCCTCAGGGTTTGTGCATCTACAGCAGTCATTTGAAGACGCACTTTGATGCTATTTTACTTGTTTTTTGATCTTGAATGGAAATTTGTTGGATATTGACCACATCAGATCAGAAACAAATCTCTGCAGGAGCTAACTAGTGTATAATGTTGTTTATCTATTTTAGGTAACAAGCAGGAATTGTAAAGCATGATGTTTCCAATCCACTTGATAAGTCAGAATAGATGCTAAGATCTGATCTCAGCTTCTCCATGTGATCTGCTGCAGGCGACGCGTTCCGTGGTTACGATCAGGAGCAGAATCAGGACACGGCTCCGTTTAGCGCCTCTGACGTTGACAACGACGGCTGCAATCCTTCCTGCTCCATCAGCAACACAACAGTGGAAAGCTGCAGTCTGCAACAGAACCAGACCGGCTGGTGGTTCAACCAGTGCGGCCTGGCCAACCTTAACGGCACTCCTGAAGACGCAGAACAGAACCACGGGCAGAGGATGAGCATCCTCTGGGACACTTGGAGACAGAGCGGAATCCCATATAACATCAAGTCAGTCACGATGAAGATCAGGAGAATTGCCACGAATAACTGAGTTTCAAAGATGTGTCACGGAGGGTTTTAATAAAACACAATAAATCATCGGTGAGAATTCCTTCTGTTTTGCCTCTCTGTAAACCATCACCAGTTTATTACCGTGCAGCTTAATATTACATTATTGTGATCTCAGCATAGCAGCTTTTCCTCCAAAATCAGAAGGAAATGAGAATGATACGAAGGAAAAACTCTTATTTTCCTGGAATACCAACTAACTTCCAAAGATTAAAACATTTATTCCATAGTACTGTTGTCAGAATACAATAACAGTTTTTTTTTTTTTTTAACACATTTGTCAATGTCAAACTAGCACATCACCAAGTCCATATGGTATAAGGTCAGTCCACACCTAATAGTTTAATGCCTATTGGAACTCCAATTTTCTGTGATCACGGAAATAGACGGAAGACTCCGAACTCACGTTCTGAAATGCGAAAAACATTCTGAACTGTTTTTTTTTTTTTTCTCTTTATTTATAACCAGCCCTCAATGTGACACAGAAGTCCATCGCATGCATGCAGTCATTTAAACACTATTCTTCCTTTTAAAAACTAATGAATATTTCGCACATACGCTCGTGCAAAATATTGTGCTACGCAATCGCATGGTTGCGCAAGATTTCATGCAAAATTAAATGAATATGACACGGACTAAACCATTAAATTCAAATTCTGGGACCATATTACGCATTTCTGAAGTATTTTTCCCATAAAACGAGTGGCGAGCAAGTTGTAGCAAACAGAAATGTCAAATTTCTTGCGACGTAATCTTGCGTGATTTCAGCGTAAACCATGTTTGGCATGTTTTCGGAAAGTTTAATAACCAGTATCGAATGAAATGGAAACAAAACGGAAAACTGAAACTCTAAAACAGAACTGACGAAATTTTTAAATGGAAAATTTCAACGCAACAAAACTCCCTACTAATATTCCTGTGAGGTTTTGCTTGGGTTTTGTTGTGAGTTATGCCATCTTCCTGCGTGAATTCAGTTTGTTTCCATGGTTTCCAGGTGGTGCTAAAGGTAGCCCTGAAACAAAAGCCATACAACAAGAACAGTGTCTCTGACAGGAAATATAATAGTAATGTATATATATTAATACAAACAAAAAACAAAACAAAACAAAAAATAAAATAATAAAAACACAAAAATAATAAATAAAATCAAAATACAAATTTGACATAAATTAACCCAAGTGAAGTCTCACATCCAAGTGGTTAACTGTGATGAATGGTTGATTGGGTTACAAGAATGCAGAAAACCGTGGCATTTGTAATGGTAACCTTCACCAATAATGCTAATAAAACAATGATAATAATAATAATTTTTTTAAAAAAAAAGGGGGGAGGGGGTGTGCGGTGGGTACTGGCAGCATGTAGGGGAGTCAGTCAGGGGGCAAGGTTTGCAAAGAGTTAAAGTAGTCCGTGAAAGGTTTCCATTTACGAACAAACTTAGCAGTGTCACCCTTCACAGAGAACATTATCTTTTCAGATTTAACAAAATATATAACATCTCTAAGCCAGCAGGCAATTGAAGGTGGTTTCGGGGATTTCCAAAGGAATAAAATACATCGTCTTGCTAACAGAGATGTAAAGGACAATATATCTGACTGTAGGCGGTTTAGATTAGAAGAATCAACAGAAAGGCCAAATATAGCAAGGAAGGGACCCATTTTAATGCATTTCCCCAGAACTTGTGACATAATTGTGGAGTAGTCGTTCCAGCAAATGACACTTTACAGCTGCTTTCATTCTCCACTTTTTATCTCCTTCATACACAAACCCCAGTTAGGATTATTAGCTGTCTGTGATTTAAAGCAGTTCACTTTTACTTGGACTAATTCCACAAAATTAGGTTTCTATCCTTTGATCCCAGTAATCAGTCAGAGCAGAAAGACAATGACTGGTTGGTCCTGGAGATATTTTTTACTGGGCTGGTCTAGCCCTATATAACATAGGTGATATATTATATTTACCTCTTCCCTGTGCAGGGGGAATACTGGTGCATTACTACCCCTCAGGATGGGAGTTGAATTGCACCAAAAAACTGTTTGACCGTTGTTGTAGAATCACAAAAACCCTTAAATGTGTCGCTGCTAACTGTACTTGCCTTCCAGAGCGACTTAAGTGTCCAATAAATATTAGTTTGACTCCCAGGAACAGAGGGACAGGGACAGTTCAACAACTCATTCATAATATTGTGTTCTTAAAACAGGAAGGTGGAAAAAGTCGATGAATATCCACTTATTTATTAAACATTGAGATGATGCCTGTGAAACATAAAAGAAACAGAGTTTCAGGAACAGATTAACATTAAAGTCAGGAGACAAAACCCAGAAACACAACACAATGATTTTATGCACACAGGAAATCATTTTGTAAACTCGCTTGTGCTGAAGATAAAAAAAATAAAATAAAATAAAATACCATTCAACACATATTTTAGCTCAGGGGCCAAATGCAGACCAGTTTGATCTCAAAAGGGCTGCAGATTATTGGCAGGAAAACAAGCAATTTTAACATTAATGTTCACTAGTTTGCAATTTAACGTATAAATGATATGTAAAGTATATGGAAAGCATCAACAATATCCAAGCTGATAGAGATCAGGCTCTACAGGATCATCACTTTCAATTTTGGTGATTTTGTGACCAATGTTTGTTTAATTTGGGGACGTTTTGTGGAATAGTTTGAGGAAAATGGCAGGATTTTCAACAATTTGTGATTGAAAATGACCTGAATCCTACATTGTGGCGTTCCATTTAATTTGTGTTTGTAGAGGAACCGACTGACATCCTTGTTTTAATCAGAAATAAAATGGGTTAAAAGTGACTAACTAAATGGTGGAAAAGGTGGTGAAACGGGATTTTAAAAACCACAGAAATGGGTTAAAAGTTGCAAATAAGAGTGGCCAAATAGTTGGCATGACAAATTGTGAATGTGGTTAAATTGGCAAAAATAAGCACAAAATATGATGAAAACAGGATAAAAGTGACAATAATGGGTCAATATATGTGACATACCCATAATTATTCCAAAGTTACACAAAATAACTCCACAAACACACAAAATGACTACAAATATGCAAAAAACTAAAACTAAGAGATATCCAAATCCAATCTATTTATAAAGCACATTTAAAGACAAACATGGTTTGACCAAAGTGCTGTACAATAAAACATAAAATATATACATACAACATTGAACATTAAAAGACTGTTAAAAATGACACAGACTCACACGATGTTAAAGCCACAGCTAACAAATGTGTTTTTAAAAGAGTCTGATGGTCATACACCAGTAGGGAGTCAATGTCTTTAATAAGAAGCGTCAAAAACAATAAAATCACAAACACAGTTTACAGAGTTAGACGGCAGGCCACACACACCGCTGCCATCTTCAGTGATTCACAAAACAACCCCCAAAAACACACATGATGCGGATCCAGTTACACAGGAATGAAAGATGGACTGAATTATTTGAAACAAAGTTGTTATGCAAATCCGTTTTAGCGGATCCTAAAAATAGCACTTTGTCATATTCTGACTGCATCAAGTGAGCTGGACACTGGTTTTCCTCCGTATCTCATCACACAGTAGAGCATTTAACTGTCATTGATTGAGGGGATAACATGGCAGCAGCTCTGGTGGTCTGGTATGTGCACAAATGTCCAAGGTGAATGAACCCACATACACACACAAACAAGGGCTGTACAGGTACTTGTCCACTTGCTGCCCTCTTATAGCTCGTGTGTATGTTTGAAGTGACAGTGTTTACATCTATATCTGACGTCTGTTCTGTTCTGAGGAGGAAGTATTAACAAAAAGTCACAAAGGAGACATTCGTCAGCGTTTACCTCATTGTCCCCTTTCCATCCTCCCTGTGAAACGTGATACTGTTATGTCACCAAATGTCCAAAGTGCCTAATCTTCAGCAATCAGGGCCTTAAAAGGCGACTTCACTCTTTAACGGACATGGCTTAATCAGATATTAGATGTCCATGTGTGATGTCACTGCGTTTTTATGCAAAATTATGATTTTTTTTTTTAAAGCAAATCGATAATGTAATGTGCAACAAATATTTCCGGGACACTTTGTCACAGAAAAATGCCACCAAATGCCGTCAAAAAGCAGTTTGCATTCATTAAAACACAAATACATGCTTCCACAGAGGTGTAAAGAGTACCGATATACTGTATCTTACTAAAGTAGAAATTGAAATTTTACTCAAGTACAAGTACAAGTAAGTCATACATAAAACACTCAAGTACAAGTAAAAAGTAGTTCAATTAAATAGGACTCAATGTAAAAGTTACGAGTTACTTTCAGAATCAGATTCTAAAATAAACATTTAGCAACAAACCACGTTTAAAAAAACAAGCTTTTATTTTGGTACTTGCGGTGAATTTGCATATGAGCTAAATATTTAGTTTCACCCGTGACATTTCGATTTAACATATAACATTTCGATTTACCATTTCGATTTCGATTTAACATTTATATTTAGATTCAACATTTAACATTTAGATTTACTATTTAGATTTTGATTTAACATTTACATTTCAATGCTGAAAAACTCATCCATGCATTTGTTATATCTAGACTAGATTATTGTAACTTTCTACTCTCAGTATTGGACAATGACTCATTAAAATGTCTCCAGTTAATTCAGAATGCCGCAGCCAGATTATTAACAGGTACTAACAGGAGAGAGCATATATTTTCCAGTATTAGCTTCCCTTCATTGTCTTCCTGTGAAATCTAGAATAGAGTTTAAAATCCTCCTGTTAGAATACATAGCTCTACATGATCAATCTCCTGCATATCGTAAAGACCAGTTAGTGCCCTATTGTCCAGGCAGAACACTCTCAGTTTGCTGGTCTTCTGGAAGTTCCTAAAGTGTCTAGAAGTAGAACAGGAGGCAGAGTTTAAGGCTAAACTCAAAACCTGCTTATATGCTAAAGCGTATATTGTATAACAGAAATAACCTGAAATGGGCATGGTCGCGTTTGTAATGGTCACAATCACAGACCATTACACGCAATGGTCAACACCTCAGACCATTACGTGCAACCTTTAAACTCAAAACCTATTTATTTGCTGAAGCATATACTGTATAATAGTGTTAACTTACAGCGGACGGGGTCTCGTCTGAAACGATCGCTAAGATCATTACGTGCGCACAGGAGAAGACGAAGTCTCGTCTGTAGTGGTAGCATTTCAGACCATGGTAGACGCCGCAAGACGTTTCACATTAACCTAACCACTTAAAATGAAGCCCAAAACCATGCAGGCAGACCTGCTAATAGTGTATCATGTTCTTCTGCAGTCAGTGCCTTCTCCTCGCCCTTCTCTCTCTTTTCTGTTTCAGGTGTCTTGATGCTGGAGCTGGCAGTTCCCGATCAATGGTTCGCGACTCAATTAGTCTTGAACATTTATATTTAGATTCAACATTTAACATTTAGATTTAACATTGACATTAAATTTTTACGAGAAAAAAAAATCACAAATTTCACAAATATTGCTGTAAATCTGGTCAAAATGTTGCAAAAAGTTGCTGTTTATTTTAGAAAATGCAACTTTGAATGCAAGAAAAGTGGCTGACTAGAAACATATGGGTTTTGTTCAATGTAAAGAGATCATGAAACAAAAATATAAATATTCGCACAAAAAAATAATAGTTTACTCAGTAACGGTTGGGTGTAGGAATGTAATGAATTACTTTACTTCTTTAAAAATGTACTTAAGTACAAGTAAAACGACTGATTTAGAAATATACTCCAAAAAGTACAAGTACCCATAAAAGCAACTCAATTACAGAAACCTGAGTAGTACTTGTAATCTGTTACCTTTCACTTCTGCGTTTCCATATTTGTGTATGTATTTTAGTGTAAAGTTTTTTCCCACACTGCACAGAGATCAGTGGAAAGTGGGAGCACACAGGAAGCCAAGTCTGCAGGGATTTATTTCAACTCTAAGGAATCTCATCTGCTGTGCATCAGCCCCACACACACACACACACACACACACACGCACACGCACACACACACATGCACACACACACACACACACTCAGAGAGAGAGAGAGAGAGGAATGAATGTAGGGTGTCCTTAAATAAAGAGCTGAAATAACAAACCCCCCATCCATAATCAGTCCAGTGCTTCCTCTTCTCTAAAGTTGACAGTAAATCAAAGAACAGTGGGACCAAGAGGGATGCATTTTTTCTCAGGCACATTGAGACATTGAAAGGAGGAAAAAAAAACCAACTGATGGGGTTGGATGACAGTGGAGGAGGGAGGAGGGTTGGAGGAGTCATGCCACAGACACATGATTATTAGTTCAGATGAAGCAGGAGCAGAGCCTCCACAGTTGATCTATCTCTAGAATGAACCACAGACCATTGGCAGTGCGTCCAAACAGCCGCTTTTCTCGCCGCAATGACAGCCCCAGAGCACGGAGCCGGGACAACCTGCTGGCTTGTGATGACTTTGGAGAGGAATACTGCTGCTCTGGACGATGCCTGGGGTGAGCCTTCAACCTATACTGGGTTACTTTCAACTCTTAGAGAGTAATCTTGATCATGAGGGATATTCATCACAAATATTCATTCCATTTTACATTAGGGAACCAGGATTACAAAGTATTTTAATCAGAGGTGAAAGTAACAGATTACAAGTCCTCATGTTACTGAAATTTAGTTGCTTTTATGGGTAAATCAGTCATTTTAGTTGTACATAAGTACTTTTTAAAAGAAGTAAAGTAATTCGTTACATTTCTATTTCTATTTCTATTTTAAAATGATCAACGGATATTGTGAAATTACAAAAAATGAAATTACCAGACAACAATTTATTTTTATTGCCACTTTAAACCATTTTTGCACTGAACCATATATGCAGCCTAACAGGTCATGAAAATAATCATTAAAAAACAACAACGATGCTTTCCTAATGAAAGAACTCATAAGAATAAATTAAAGCAATCACTAGATGCTTCTGAGGAAGACTGACAGTTGGCAGTCAAAACATGTCAGGATCGCTTTGATGTTTCCTTGATTTCCGCGTAATAAGTTGCTTATCTCTGCTGTGACATTTTGATTGACAAGACATACCTTTTTATCAAGTTTAGTGTCACTGATGACCCAATATGAGTTTTCATTGAATTATTGTGATACTATAAAACTATCAAAACATCTACAATTTGAAAAATAACAGTTACACTATGATTAAATTATAATTTTAGTGACAATATAAAGCAAAACTTGATTTCCGGAATGTTAGAAAGGGAACAAACGAATGCAATGAGCTTGCTTTGTGTCTATATTCATGAATAGAGAATACAGACTGTGTTTATGTCCCCTGACTGTTTTGGCAGCCACAGTGGCTCAGAGAGACAGCTCATGGCTCGTCTCAGCGCCGTTAAGCGACGCCAGGCCCTTCGAAGCCCTGCCTACATGTTCTCCGCTCCCTCAGTCAGCCTGTCCGAGGTCGAGCAGCGTTTCCTGGAAGCGGCCGAATACGGCAACATACCAGAGGTGCGTCGAATGCTGCTCCATGTGCCAAACCTGAACGTCAATGCTGTGGACTACATGGGCCAGAATGCACTGCAGCTGGCTGTGGCCAACGAGCATCTGGAGGTGACGGAGCTGCTGCTGGGGAGGACAGATCTGGCCAGAGTGGGTGATGCCCTCCTCTTAGCCATCAGTAAGACTTTTACATTTAAGCATACGTAAGTTAATTTATAAACCATGGTTTATAACACATTTGGCTGTGGATATGCCACCTTTAATTACCAAAAGTATACACAAGAAATCAACTGAGTTGTTTGGTAATTTACACAATGATTAATGATCTCGTTGTCATTGATTTCATTGGCAAAGATAAAAAGCAAAAATGGGCTCAAATTGTTGCGAAAATCATCTGGTGACCCCTTTCCAGTATTTTGTGACTCCAAATGGGGTCCAGACCCCAAGAACCCCTGCTCTAAAGGGCCGGATTTGGCCCCTAGACCTTGAGTTTCACACAGGTGGTGTAAACTAATGAACAACATCGTTCACATGTGGCTGAGCAGTTATTATCTTTAGCTAGAGACTAAAGTTCTGTCTATTTTGTAGGTAAAGGTTACGTCCGGATCACAGAGGCTCTTTTGGGTCATCCTTCCTTCAGAGACGCCCAACGTTTAACAGGCAGCCCTGCCCAAGCAGACATGCTGGATGACTTCTATGCTTACGATGAAGATGGGACAAGGTAAGGCACTTCCTACACTATAAAACAGAAGACTATTGTTATAGTATATACCAAAGGCAGACACATATGGACCTTGGTCCAATTTTGTGCATAAATTGTGAAAATCATCACCAAGGTATATCACTAAAATGAGACTACAAGAACCATTTTCTCACTTCTTATATATCATACTTTCAAAAAAAAAAAAAATACAGTCGTTTATGTATGATATAAACCAGTATGTATACATGTTACTCCTTCAGGTTTTCTCATGATGTGACGCCAGTGATACTTGCAGCTCACTGCCAGGAATATGAGATAGTTCACACCCTGCTGAGTAAAGGAGCCCACATCGATCCACCCCATGACTACTTCTGCAGCTGCGACACGTGTCATTACCAGCAACAGTTCGACTCTTTCAGTCATTCCAGATCCAGGATCAATGCCTACCGAGGCCTGGCCAGCCCTGCTTATCTCTCCCTGTCCAATGAGGACCCGGTGCTGGCGGCCCTGGAGCTGAGCAATGAACTAGCCATGTTGGCTAACATCGAGAAAGAATTCAAGGTAAAAAGGACCCTGCTTGTTTAACGATTCAAAACAGGGGTGGACTGGCAATCTGGCAATCTTGTCCCTGTGGGCCGTCGACCAAAAGTGGTCCGATCCAGTCCGCTATGTTTTTTTTTTTTTTGACAAGTGAGTGGAAGCAGAAGTTGCAAAAATGTGGCAAGAAAATAGTGAAAAGTGACAAAAATGGGCTCAAAAGCCATCAAAATGGGCAAATAAACAGGAACCAAGTCGTATGTAATGGTAAAGGATAGCTTAAATGGACAACATGTGGCAAACAATAGTCAAAAAGGGCAAACTGTGGAACAAAAAGAGGCCAAATGTAGGGGAAAAATAAAACAAGTGGTATTTATTAGACATAAATTAGCTTATTTGGATGAAAAGTGGTCAAAAAAATTAAAGGAAGGACAAAAATGTGATAAAAGTGTCAAAAAGAACTTGCACAAATGGACAAAAAAATAACCAAAAAATTATTTTTATTGACATTTGTAGCTAAAGTCTGAAATAAAAGTGTCAGAACTTTTTGAAAAGGGGCAAAAATGGGACAAAGGAAATTGCAAAATGGACAAAAGAAATAGATAAAAAGGGGTTAAAAGTGTCCCTTTTTTAAGGTTTTCTGGGGAAATGATTAAAACCAAGACATAACGAGCCACATGTTGAGCATCACTGACTTAATAACGGCTTCTACATGGTGTCCTTTGATAATGTAGTGGGCTAGTCTGGATAGGAAATACCAGAGCAGAATTTTTGCCTCAGTCCACCCCGCTGCCAAACATAAAAGGTGTACAGCAATCTTAGTGTACGTGATCTTAAAAAACCCAGCTCATTGTCAAGCAGGGGAAAAAGAACCTGCAATAGCTGCCAACTGGAAGCGAGTGAAGCATCCAGTAAACACTTTAGATTTAATAGGCGTTGAGAGAGGTAGCAGAAACACTGGCATGCCGCTTTGACATTTGAGTTTCAGCCACGTGTGTTGATTGGCTTAAAGTAGGATTGTATATCCTCGATAACAGACACGAAAATTGCTCTAGAGCTCAACACTCTTGTTAGGTCGGCAACTCAGTATTTTCAAATGATTAAAGCTCTTATAATGTCACCAAGTATATGTGTTTTCAAGGATGTGTTTGTTTGAACCAGTTAAAGAGGGTCATTCCATGTAATTTCAAAAAAATTTCGGGACATCCCACACACTTGTGTCACATAAAAACTACATGTTTTATTAATTGTTCTGTGATTATTCAATAGGCACACTGTACATTTTTACTTTGATTGGATGAAAACTTTTTGACTAATGGCCAATTTAGTGACGGGGTATATCGATGTTTGTGCGTTCTTATTTTTCTTTCATTTTCAGCTTCCAATATCTCAGGAACTACATTACATAAGAAACTGGAATTTGGTATAGTAATACAGCTTCACCTACTCTATCAGAATATACAAAAATAGTTGCTATACATCCTATCTAATGGACATGCCAGCCCCTCAAATTTTGAAAAAAGTTTGTCGGGGTTTGGGTCTGGAACATGTTTAGGCCTTCGGTAAACAACTTTGCAAATGCTTCAGCTCTCTGTAATTACATCAGCTTCTCAGTCTCTTAACCCCCCCCCCCCAATTTTTTTTTTTTTTTACTATTTTCATTGGCCCGTAACTGCATGTGGGAATTTATAGTAAAAAGATGACTTCTTCTTGAACTATGAAACAATTTTTCTTCATGCAACTAAATGATTTTAATTTTGGACCCCAACTTTGGGGTTATTTCAGCACTCGCAAATATTGAAAATTCAACACATACCCCCCACACTAAATTGGCCATATCTCAAAAAGTACTCATCCGATCAAACTAAAACTTACAATGTGCCTATTGAATAATCACGGAACAAATGGTAAAAAATTCAGAATTTTTTTGAGACCAAAGTTTGAGAACAATTGGTTGAAATGACATGGAATGACCCAAGAGAATTTTCCATCCATCCATTCATCGGTCTTCACAGAATGACTACTGCCGCCTGTCGAGCCAATGTAAGGACTACGTGGTGGGCCTCCTGGATTTGTGTCGCAGCACAGAAGAGGTGGAGGCCATACTGAATGGAGAAACCGACTCTGAGGAAAGCTACGACGTGTCAGGTCGATCCTCACTTACGCGACTCAAATTAGCCATCAAGTATGAGCTCAAAAAGGTAGGAAGGAGCGTGAAATATAGGATTTGAAATATCTGAGTGTGTGTCACTGGGTCAGTAGATAGTAGCTTAAAATCTTTACACCCAATTTACTGTGTAGTAGGGGTGTGCATTGCCATAAATCTGACAATACGATACATGATTTGCATGTCACGATATGATATATTTTGATGTATCGCGATACCAAACAATACGATTTACATCACAATATTCAATTAAATTCAACTTTATTTGTATAGCGCAATTTACAACAAAGCCATCTCAATGCGTTTTTTCAAAATATAAAGTTCATAGTAACAAAGAAAGAACCCAACAAGATCCACATGAACAAACATTTTGCGACAGTGGGAAAAAACAACTCCTGTTTCACGACAAATGAAACAGAGAAGAGAAAAAAGGGCGAGGAGAAGGCACTGACTGCAGAAAAACATGATACAGTAATATAAAGTCAGCCTGTCTTGGCCTTGGGCCTCACTCCCAGTGGCCTAGTCAGGTGATGAATCTCTTCCCGTTTATTGGTAAGCTAACAGCGACTCCAAGGTCTGTAACTGTGACCGTTCACAGACGAGCTTATGTTCACTCTAGCGGTTAGGTTATGTTATGATTCAATCCTGTTTATGCGGACTTTAAATCATAACCAGCTACATCAGAATATATTGCAATATCAGTAATTACAAATGCCACCTTTGCAAGTACAAAATGGTAAAAAACACAAATAATTAACATTTTTTTAACTTGCTAAAACAAGTAAATGGTAAATTTTGGTAACTGTAATTCAAGTACCAATATCAAAAACAAGTGTTGTATGTTTATCAAAAGGTCTGATGTGGTTCACTGACACCTAGTGACCGAGCGTTTACGTGCTATGCATATGTTGGCGCAATTAAATGTTTTTTCAATAAAAAAACTTGATTAAAAAATTGATATGACAATCGAGTGATGAATAGATTTGTTTTTTTTTTACACTTTTAACGTGTAGTACTGCAAACCATACGCAGAGTTTGCATGGGGGAGTATTGCCCAAAAGGTTTCATTACAGTTTTCCCAAATTCATTCAAAAAAAATTTCTTAATATAATGTACATAATAAACAAATTTATTAAGTGCCATGAAACACAAGGACTGTTCGTTGTACCTCAGGTGTGTAATAAAAGTTTTCAGTGAATTGGTCCCAAACTTTTGGGACTTTAGGTTGGTTCTTCTTCTGTTGCACAATTCTTCTTCACAATGTAAATAGTAAAGTGGCACTACAATTTTCAACATTATGAATTATGTTACGAATCATTTTTGCATGATTGTATATGTTACACACATTGTGGTTGGCACGAATCTCAAGACGGCTTATATATTTTGTTCTATTTTTTCTTTTACTCCCTCGGCAAGAATCTCAAATAATGTGTATGCTGCAAAAAACTCTCCACCATGATCTCCTCCACTCATATGTTTTTCCTTTCTGCTGTGTTTGTCCTTCAGTTTGTAGCTCATCCTAACTGCCAGCAGCAGCTCTTAAGTATCTGGTATGAGAACCTTCCTGGTCTACGGCAACAGACAACAGCCATTAAGCTGCTGGTGGTGCTGGCTGTGGCATTAAGTCTACCTGGGCTGGCCGTGGCTTACTGGGTCACCCCATGCAGCAGAGTGTGTAATATTTCCTCACACACTTCACTCATAATGATCCTCATTTATCAACCGTTCGTACGTTCAGATCTGAGCAAACGTTGTGCGTTCAACCAAATTCACGCAAGCTTCAGTATTTATCAATTCTGACATGAGCGTACACTATGATCAGATCTCACGTCAGGTCTGAACCTGTGTACGCAAATCTGAATAAGTGCGAGCTCACCAGCCTGACTTGTCTATTTTTTTTAACAAAATGTAAAGAATTGTCTTGATGTAATAGCAGGGATTTACACTTTTAGGCTGTGGATGAGTACAGAATAATTAAAACCACCATTAGCCAATGGTTAAATTAGTATTGAGAATTGAATTCAAACCTCAGCCTGAGTCAGTTCCAATACCGAAACACTGTTCAGTGCCTCCGTTATTCTCTTCCATCGAGTGTTTAAAATGAGCTCCATAAATTCAACCAAAAAGCACATTTTTGCCTTTCTTCACCTCAGCTGTGAGAATGCTGAGTTTCATCTCGGAAATGTTTATTTCCTTGCCAGTGTTTGTTTGACCTCAGTGGGCGGGACCTCAGAACCAGGAATAATTGAAGGCAAAACATGTTAATGACGATCGAATTGAGCCGCCACATTTATCAACACCCTATCATTTGTACGCTGGGAATAGTCAGATACAAATGTGTCATAAATCACACGTTGGTCAAGTCATACAACACAATGTGTTGATAAATGAGGACTGCTATCGTCAAATGCAGAAGTCCTCCTCCTGCTGATCTGTTTTTTTTTTTCCCCTTCAGGTTGGAAAAGTGATGCGCAGCCCCTTCATGAAGTTTGTGGCTCACGCCTCTTCCTTTACAATCTTCCTCGGCCTTCTCACCCTAAACGCTGCAGACCGTTTTGCAGGAACAACCCTGTTGGCAAACATGACCCACCTTCAGCACTCGGAGAGTCTGCGGCTGAACTCAGACCCTCTGCTGCTCTATCGCATGACCACTACGCCATTCACTTGGATGGAGATCCTCATCATTTTCTGGGTTATAGGTGGGTGATATGTAATTACAGAACTATATCCTGGTCAGTTCTGGTCAGACTGCCTTAAGCAGGCCAGATACCATCATACACTGATAGCACTGAGGAGGCTCCGCTATGTTTTGACTAATGCTATCAGTAACATACATAACCCTAAGAGCACTGAAGCAGCAGACTCACTGAGGCACACACACTGAAAGCTTGTTTAGCTCCGAATCCCAGACCTTGTCTGTTTCCCAAAACCCTTTGACCAAATAAATCTTGTGTCCACATCTGACCAGCAACCCTAAAGCTTGACTCCGTCTCATTCATCCAAACCGCCACAACAATTGGGGGCTCGTTTCGAGATCTAAATACATTAAATAATGAGGTAAGTGCAGAAGTTTCCTTCTTTACAATTCAGAAGGATATCAGTGCCTTGTCTATTGCATTCTCTTCTTGCTCTCAACAAAGGCGGATGCTTTTTGTCTGGCTCGCTCCCTCCCTTATCTGCCCCTTCTTGCTGCTTCGTCTTGTGCTTTTTGTCAGAATCTAACAGGAGCCTCTCTCTACATCTCTATTCAAAAACCGAAATTACGGAATTGATCAGCTGGTCTCTCAATACAATTGACCAAATTTTTTCGACAAATAGAACGGCCAGTGGTGGTGAGCCCACCTGTCCCGCTGGAACATTTCCAGCTGGATACACGATGGACTCCTGGGACAAGTGGAGGGTTGTGTCTGTCTATCCTCTCCGTTGAGGACGTGGAAGACGTCTACACAATTGGAATTATGATAGCAGGTATGCTGCTGATTGTAGCTGGCAGTTTTCTGATCTATCGCAATGTCCGGATTACGTTGGTAACTGCCTTGGGAAGACTTCCAGTAATTTCTGATGGATGGTGCAGGGCTCTTAACACTCAGATTCATGCGATAAACTCAAAAGTAAGCTGGATGCTACTTTGGAACGTCTACGCGGGATATAATCCAACTTGCAGAAGTTAACAGCAGGTAAAATACGGGTGCACATGGTGCCTGCCCGGACAAAAAACTGTAGTGGAAGCAGCCCAAGATACGGTCTCTGTCAGAACTATTTGGAGTGATAAAATGAATGAGCCCCCCCCATTCAATTTCATCAGCTCAGCTCATGTGATCCTCTGTGTTTTTGCAGGCATGATTTGGGCAGAGGTGAAGGAGATCTGGAGTCAAGGACCAGGGGAATACCTGCTCGAACCGTGGAACTTCTTGGATTTTGGGATGCTAGCCATTTTTCTGGCCTCCTTCAGCTGCCGCCTCTCTGCATTAAGACATGCAGACTTAGCCCAAACCTATGTGTACACACACTACACAACACTGATCAACGTCACACTGCCACAGGAGATAGACTACTTCACTCTGGGTGAGCATCTAGATAACCTCCTTTACCACTTGTAGTAAGAGTGTGTATTCCTTCAATTTTTTGGTACAACAAACTTTTATTTTTCTTGTTTTAAACGTATGGCTTAAAGGTAGGTTAGGTAATTTTCTCTAGATACACTTTTTACATTTTTCATTGAAAGAAAGGCGGAGCCTTCGGGGGATGCTACTTTCAAAATCATGCTAGCTTTTGAAAATTACCTACCCTTATATGATGTGTGCAAGCTAAAAAAAATTGGTCATAGTTTTGGTTTAGTGGTAATAACACGATTGTGCCTAATTCGAGAAATACATGAAATAAATGAAATGCACATGAATGAAAACTATATCGAAATGTATTTATATTTTTGTGTTCCATGTTCACATGGGACGACATACAATAAGAACTAAGTTTCTTTTTGGAAGGTGTCCAGTCAAAACTACTTATGTTGCGTGGAATTCGGGACAAGTCCGTGAGCGATCCAATAGGAAGTAAGCTGAGCGTGTTTACAATCATTACTACCATCAGGTTGATCAATGGTGTTTGAATCTTTAAAAAAAAAATGCATAAGCTATGCTTTATATTTCAGTCGATTATATCTGAAACAGATTTAATAGGTTTTATTTAATATTTTTGCAGGAAATTTACTTTGATCTCCCAACATGTTTTGGCTATCAACTGCCAGTATTCTTCAGAGGCGTCTGCTGATTTTTTGAACGTTTTGTTGACTTCCGCTTAATAATTCCAGCAAGTTAATTTTGACTAATTTTTTAATAATATGTTAAGGTTTAATTTATTCAGAAAACTTTTTTTTTCTGGAAAATAAAATTTTGTCAAAGAAGTCTGAATTACAGAATGGGGTCAAATTGACCACAGAGGAACACGAATGCGTGCAATATGTGTTCAGCACATTGAAGAAAGCACATTGTAGCCATCAAATTAGGAAAAGTCATGAAATATGAAGCGACAAAAAAAATATTTTTTTCATACTAAACATTGAATGGGGTCAAATTGACCCCAACAATAATAGGAGGGTTAATAGAGAAGAAAAGCAGGTAAATAGAAAATGTGATTAAATATATATAATATATTATTGTAACAAAGGTTTTCTCTGTTTTCTTACTGGCTGAACTGCGCTCTGCTTCCAGCTCGTATTAAGTGGTTGCCCTCGGACCCTCAGCTGGTTTCAGAGGGTCTGTACGCTGTGGCCGTGGTGCTGAGCTTCTCACGGATTGCCTACATCCTCCCAGCCAATGAGAGCTTTGGACCCTTACAGATTTCTTTAGGAAGGACCGTCAAGGACATCTTTAAGTTCATGGTTCTCTTTATCCTGGTTTTCCTGGCGTTCATGATAGGAATGTTCAACCTGTACTCCTATTATCTCGGGGCAAAGCAGAATGATGCATTCACAACGTAAGACAAGTTTGTTTCTATGAGTGAGGATGTAGGAGGCTAACGCTAGGTTAGTGCTAATTCTAGGTTTGATGCTAACGCTAGATTAGTGCTAATATCAGGCGAATGCTAGGTTAGTGCTAATGCAAGATTAATGCTATTTCTAGATTAATGTTAATACAAATGTTAGGCTAATGCTATTGCTAGGTTAGTGCTAATGCTAATTTAATGCTATTGTTAGGTTAATGCTAATGATAGGTTAATGTTATTGTTAAGCTAATGCTATTGCTAGGTTAATGCTATTTCTAGATGAATGCTATTTCTTGATTAATGCTAATGCTAAGTTAATGCTAATGCTAGGTTAGTGCTAATGTTAGGATAATGCTATTGCTAGGTTAATGTTAATGCTTGGTTAGTGCTAATGCTAAATAAATGCTATTTTAGGTTAATGCTAATGCTAGGTAAATATTATTGTTAGGTTAGTGTTAATGTTAGGCTAATGCTATTACTAAGTTAATGCTATTGCTAGGTTAATGTTAACACTAGGCTAATGATAGCTACTGCTAATGCTAGCAAATGCTAGAGCTGACAAATGCTAGAGCTGACAAATGTAAATTTGTGCTAATGCTAATTAATGCTAGCTAATGTTAATGCAGTGCGACACGGGCCTGCATCCTCAATTGAGTTTTCATAGTTTTTCTTATCTTCTCAGGAGCATAAAGGTTAATAAAATAAACTACTTCATGTTTTGTCTCTTTGTGCTTCTGTTCAGCCTTGAGGAAAGCTTCAAGACCTTGTTCTGGGCTATATTTGGACTGTCAGAGGTCAAGTCCGTGATTATTAACAATGATCACAAGTTCATCGAGAACATCGGCTACGTGCTCTACGGTGTGTACAACGTTACCATGGTGATAGTGCTGCTCAACATGCTCATCGCCATGATCAACAGTTCCTTTCAGGAGATCGAGGTACGCGAGTGAAACACTGAGGAACATCTGACTCACATCCTGGCATTTAGGCAAAGACTCACAAACTGATAGAAAGAACACAACCTCCAACGTGTTGTTAAAATGTGTGCAGGAGTAACACTTAAAGCTGCTAGCGACAGTCATAGATGGATCATCATGACCAATGGCCTTGGGCACAAACCTGCCATGGGCCCCAAAACGATTTTTGTGTGCGCTTATACAATCTGTGTGTCTGCACCTTGATCCGTGTGTATGTGTTTTAATCCGTGTGTGTAGAATGGCAATCTGTAAAACCATTTGTGCGTGTGCACCAAGGAACTCTTCCCATCACGTTGACGCCGCGGTGACGTGCAGCTCTCTATGCTTTTTGATGCGCAAATCTCTATGCTTCCACTGCATCAGCTCTCGACCTATAATCTCCACATAACGTTTACCTAAATGTAATCAAAGAGAATCAATCTCCATGACTCTTTTTGTTTGGAAATGACGAGAACAATCTTTTTCAACCAATCTGTGGAGGCACACTTCAGCATGGTGCCTTCACAGTCCACAACAATGACTTTGTTTCAGTCCGGCTTGGTGCCCTAAGCAATACTCTGCGCGCCGTCTCCAATTCTCCCTTCTGATTGGTCAATCCCTCTCCACACTCATGGGTGAGTGGGTAGGGAGGGGGGGAGGGCATTTCTTCAGGTACGTCATTGAGTAATCACAGATTTAACAATCATATGATTTTTTATTAATATACTGCATTTTCAAAACCACAAAAATTCCCTCCCCGCTACCACGGCCTGGCCCATGGGCTACAGGGAGGAACGGACGTTTTTAATGGAGGTTTCGGCTGTTGCCCCTCTAGAAAGTGTCCAAAAGCGGGTACACACACACACACACACACACATATTTCTCATGAATAAAGTGTGCCCTTTATTTTTTCAATAAAATAACAAAAACAAAAAAACTCTGAACGTCAAGGGAACACTGATTGGCTCTCAGGCCCTGGGCACGTGCCCATTTTGCCCGTGCGGTAATCCGTCTATGGATGCCATGAATCTTACGATACGATACACGATTTGCATGTCGCAATATGATATATCCCGATACTATACAATACTATATACATTGCAATATCAATAATGAATTAATAAAACAAGACTATATATTTGTCATTTGAGACTAAATCCAATCAGAACTCATGTAATGTGATCATATAGTCTCTCACATTGTTCACATCAAATCTGTCTGTGTGTATTTACAAACAATATTATCTCATACTGTATCAGGTTAATAAATATTATTTTAATCTTTAAAAAATGTGTAAGCTCTTATGTTTTATGTCTTCTGGCTATTGATTTAGTCAACTATTGGAACGATTAGTAGGAACAATTAGTTTAACTGGCAAATAATGGGCATGACAAATCGTAAATGTATTTAAATTGGCAGCAAAAAAAGCATTCAATTTGATGAAGAGGTTAAAAGTGAGAATAATGGGTCAACATATGTGACATTAGGTGGGAAAAGTGGTGGAAATGGTTTATAAGTGCTGAGAATGTCTTGAAATTGGAAAAATGTGCAGAAAAAACATTGATATTTGATGGAGAAGTGGAAGAAATGGGAGTAATGTAGCAAAAATGCATTAAAAGGAGAAAAAGTTATAAAAATAGGTTAAAATGTGACAAGTTTGGTGTAGTTGCATAAAAAGGGTAAAAATAAGAAAAAATTGGCTTAAATTGTTCAAAAAATATTCCTAGTTTCTTGAAGGCATCTGGCAAACCCTTCCCAGTGTCTTGCCACCCCAAATGGGGTCCTGACCCCAAGGTTGAGAAGCGCTGATTTAGTTGACTAAAACTAAAATAGTCCTGATCAATACATTTTGACTAAAACTACATTGTATTTTATTGAAAATGTTTTTTTTTACTGGGGTTTCCCGAGTGTCTATAAATACATTGTAAAAACTGCATTAGAAAACATGTAACAAAGTGTGTTTTTAACTAATGGAAGCATCTCTGTGCTCTTTAGGATGATGCTGATGTTGAGTGGAAGTTTGCACGAGCAAAGCTTTGGTTCTCCTACTTTGAGGTGGGAAGGACTCTTCCTGTTCCCTTCAACCTGGTTCCCAGTCCTAAATCCCTACTGGGACTGGTGAATGCCACCAAAGCCTTGCTCATGCAGGTCGTGGTTGGACACGATATTACAAATATAGACACACAACTAAACCAGGTACATAGCTGACAATCTTTTTTGTCTCAAAAAACATTTCATAGACTGTGGTTGTGATCTTTTCAGCTTGGTATGAGCAAATCGTTAAGGTGCGCAGCTTCTACCAGCCCCACCAGATATGAGGTACGTTTTTGTGCTGCAAGAGCTTTACATTTGTTGATAGTGTAACTGACACAGTGGGTGTTTGTTCTTATATGGTTGCAGAAGATCATGAAACGCCTCATCAAACGTTACATTATCAAAGCCCAAGCAGATCGAGAGAGCGACGAAATCACAGAAGGTGGTTCATTCAAAACTTTCATTTAGCATTAGGGTCATTTCATGTCCATTTTCAAGTCATTTCAGGTCCTTCCACCCAATGCAATAATTTTTACATTTCTAGGGAACTAATAATCAATAAATTATTATAAGACACAAAGGCAGGCTACAATGACCTCATGTAAAGGATTTAAAATATCCGTGAGTGGCGAAATAACCCAAAATTGGAGACCAAAATATTGAAGCAGTTGCAGAAAGAAAATCTGGTTTATATCCCAAGAAAGATCAATCTTTACGCTATGAATTAAAACAGAGATCTGATTTTATCTTACAGTCCCACACGCAGTTATGGGCCAATGAAAATAGTTAAAAAAATATTTTTCAGACTTCAAGAGACTGTCACTTAAGAACCAATGCATATACAGTATGTGACTAATCATTAGTGATGTGAACAGTCTATGTTCATAGCTCAAAGCTGATCAAATTACAGGGAGCTGAAGCATATGCTAATCTGTTTACTGAAGGCTCAAACATGTTCCAGACCCAAACCCCGACAAACTTTTTTCTAATTTTGAGGGGCTGGCATGTCCACCAGATAGGATGTATAGCAGATGTTTTTATATATTCTGAGAGAGTAGGTGGAGCTGTAGTAATGTACCAAATTTAAGATTCCTATGTGATGTAGTTCCTGAGATATTGGAAGCTGAAAATGGGTGAAAACTAAGGACGACCGAAAATAAAGCGGCATTCATCCGATCAAACTAAAAATGTACACTGTGCCCATTGAATAATGATGGAACGATTAGTAAAAATCTTTTGAGACCGCAGTGCATGGGTCATTTGTTGAAATGACATGGAATGACCCAAGACGGCACGTGTCAAACTCAAGGCCCGGGAGCCAAATCCGACCCTTTAAAGCTCCCAGTTCGGCCCGCAGGAGAAAGTTAAAAAATGACGGCGAAAACACTGACATGAACTAATTCAGTTGTAAATATCTCAGTACCTCCATATACACAAATCAAATTCAATGAAACTGCACCTTTTTTTTTTTTACACCAACGCTCACAGTTTTTCCTTTCCTACATCACATGATGGCAGTCATTTTTAACTTCAAATTGTTTTCCAAAATCCTACAATTTTTCTTAATTTATTCCCCAAAATGAATGAGATTTGGTCACAAAATCATGGAAATTTAAGATCCTGCAGAGACTGAAATCTGCCACTTATTGCTTGGACATTGTTGGTGCCTTATAAGTGCAAACTATGAATGATAAAATAGCTCATTTTTCCACCTATAATCTCTTGCTCATTTGAGATTAAACTGGTCCATATTTGGCCCCTGAACTAAAATGAGTTTGACACCCCTGCTTTAGGGACATTATGTTACTTATAGCAACAAGTAGCTAGCTATACCTTATACCCTAATCTGATGTCTTCATGTAAAATGCAGTTTTGGTCAACTTGTGGCTGTGTGTGTTTTGAACAGGTGAACTGAAAGAGATCAAGCAGGACATCTCCAGTCTGAGGTATGAGCTGCTGGAGGAGAAAGCCCAGAACATGGAGACGCTCGACGGACTGCTGAGGAGACTCGGAGAGATCGGCACGCCTACGCAATAGCACCGATTACCGTGTGTGTGTGTGACGGCATGAGATTACTTTTTATGGAAATGTAAATACATAAACTACTGTATATCCGAAACATGAAAAAAGAGAACATTGTTTTTAGAAAAAGTGATCAAGCTCACACATTCATATTATTAGTATAAAGATTTGGTAACACTTTATTTGAAGTTTTATACATAAGGCTGACATTACGCGGTCATTAGCATGAATAAAGTGTCATGACACCTTTGGAGCTATGTTGGCATTTTTTGGGTTAGGGTCAATTATAATTGTAATCGCATAATTGATAATTAATAACAATTATGTCATTATTATTGCAATTGTATTTGAAAAAAAATCTGTTGCTATTGTAATCATAATGGAGTTGTAATTGAGTTCATATAATTGACTTTGTAAATGTAATTGTCATGGAAATTCTATAAAAAGAGGAAAAATTATGGACTTTTTTTTCTGAGATAAGGCTTTCATAAGACCCTAAAAACTAGTTCAAATATGATAAGCACAATTAAATATATAAAAAATAAAAATTTGGAGGAAAGAGATTTTTTTAATATTTTGATTTTTTTTTTGAGAGAAGGCTATCATAAGACCCTAAAAATGTTTTAAGGGGTTATTTCTTTCAGACACAGTAATTGGGATAAATTGTAATTGAAATTTGGTAATTGAGAACGTAATTGTTATTTACTTTCTGGGGAAAAAGAAAATTGAAATTGTAATTTTGATTGTATTTGGAAAAATTGCCAATCACCGTAATCATAATTGAGTTGTAATTGAACATGGATAATTAAAGATTTAATTGTAACTGAAAAAAGTAATTGACCTCAACCCTGGTTAGCGTTAGGCATTAGGGTAACGATGAACGTACGACACTTAATAATATTAATTCATGTTAATGACAGGTGTCATGTCATAATAATGACAGAGTAACATCAGCCTTTATGTATAAAACTTCAAGTAAAGTGTTGCCAAATATTTATAATATTTATTTTGTCAGCATGAAAAACACACATCACACTTTTTAAGGCACAGAGCGGCAAAAGCTTCCGTTAAAGTTTAGTTTACAAACACATTTACAAAAGATTGATTAAACGCTACTGTTTTAAATGTACCATTTACATATTTAAACACTTAAAAAAACAGCAATAAAATACAAACACATTATGAATAACTGATAAAATGATGATGATGATGAAGAAGTAATCAATGACATCATTAAACAGCTGCTGGTTAATACATTACGTGGTTACGACAGTAGTCAGTGATAATAGTCACAGTTTATATTTGATCCGCAGCACATTGTATCAACAGCTGATCAGTAAAAAAAGAGTAGCAGGAGTGTGTGTCAGATGTATGTGATGTAGTTTTCAGGGATGAGGCCAGTTCTGCCGTTGTATGTCGCCTGAAGCCAGCCCGGCTCCACAGACGGATATTACAGACAGACAGACAGACAGAGAGAGACAGACACAGATTATAATAACTATTATAATCAACCTGTACCCTAGATGTGTGTGTGTGTGTGTGTGTTTTCTTACCATTAGAGAACAGCGCCCCCTGTGGAAAGCTGAGTTCATGGCTGTGCTCTGCCTCACAGGAATAAAGAGCTTTAGCTTCCCTTAAAAGAATAAAAAGGAACATCACTGAAATGCTCCTGCTTTGTCAATAAAAACATATTTATTTTGAGCAAGAATTGATTTGTTTGTTTTGTCGGCCAAACCTTCCAGGGGAGCAAATGTCTAACGCTGAGGAGAACACTGAGCTCTCCCTCTGTGGCTGTCCCACTGATATTCTGCAGAACAAAAACAAATAAAATCAGAGGCAGTGACAAAAAGCTGTTTTCTCAGCTTTTTGCTCTGAAACTGAAGATTTGTGTAAAACCCGCTCTATTCAATGGCTGATTACAAAAGAACGGAACGAGCCAGAAACAAATGGGTTTTTTTTTTCATGACAGTAGTAATCTTTCAGAATCTGGTGTCAGATTTCAGATAGTCATAGTAGAAAATATTCTGTGGGTCTTTAAAATCAGTCAAAATGCTCAAAAACGGCTGGCACTGAGGGGGGTAGAAAATTTGAAAATGGCTGGCACTGAATGAGTTAATTAAACAGAAATCCATCACAAATCTAGAACATTTAAAGTGAAGATCTTGTTGGGACTGATATGTGTCACTTATTGCGTGGATATAGTCAGTGTCTTACATTCTTTGTATTTTATGTATAGGTATAAGGGTAAACTAGGGCACAATAACATAGAAATTACTTGTTTTTCTACATAAATCCTGTGGCCCTCTTGAGATCAAACTGATCTGCAATTGGCCCCTGAATTAAAACTACATTTCCCTCCTCTGTTTTCATTTTTACCTTCTCCACTGATACTCACATGGACCCAGGCCTCTGGTAGCCGTTGCTGGGAGCAGCTGCCGAGTATTTCATCGTCATGTCGGAGCCGCAGCGCACGCGTGACTTTTTCTGCGCGTGCGCGGCTTCACGTGCATCCAGAGACATGAGGCTCTGCACCGACCCGTGACAGCTTTTATAATCTGAGACAGAACATGACGAAACGTTATTTCACATCCGAACCCACGGCTCCATCAAAATTAACACTGAGCAGAAACAATGACTTTGGAAATTTTACAGTAACTTTTGTTTTATTAGCTTATGTATTAAGACAACATAAGTGTAGTCGTTCACTTGGACAGAGTGAATTTTCTTTAACATAAAAAAATAATAATAATAACGTTGGTTTGCCAGATACTTTTCTAGATTCTCTCCCTAGAGGGCGCTGTTGAGAAACAGAATAATAAAATAATATTCTGATGTGTGAGAGTTATTTCTCAGTTTGCAGTGTTGAGGTGTAAAAATCAGCGTTAATTTTGTCGACTAAGGATACAGTATTATAGTTTTCGTCAATTAATTTTTTTGACTAGTTTTAAAAATATATATGTTGACTGTCTCAAACTATATCAAAAAATATTAGATTTTTGTGGACTAATAAAAACTAGACTAATTTCATCACTTGAGATGTATGGGGAGAGATTTGTGTCAAAAATAATGACAAATTCTGTATATCCACAATTTTCACATTTCTAACTTGTGTCAATGACGTTTGTGAAAAACACGTGAAAATCTAAACAAACGTGAAAATCTGAAAAAACAAGAAAGGAGGACTAAAACAGTATTTAGTGCCTCCTGAATAGATTTATTTATATAGTTTTTATCATTTCCTGTCACTCCCTCCTGATGTGGGACCAAGACTGACCTGACATGTTCCAATCAAGATAATTTTGTGCATTTTTGGTGTCATTTTGTGTATTTTGTTGTTGTTTCTCTCTTTTTATTATTTTATTATTTAATTTTATCTTACTTTGTGTGTTTTTGTTGTCATTGTGTGAGTTGTTGGTAATATTTAGTATGATCATCACTTTTTTAACTAAAAATAAACATTATAAAAACCATACATTTTTAATGCTTTTGTTTGTTAATTTTCTACTATCTCTCAAGTACCTCCTGTCGTGCCATCATCGCATATCCTCATTTGAGTAACACTGGCGTAAAGTGTGTGGTAGTCCAATTAGGGCTGCACAATTCACTGAAGTTTAATCATGATCACAATTTTGGTTGCCATGATTAAATAAACCTGATGGTCTGCAATATTTACTCTGTAATAGTGTATTCATTCAGTTAGTCTTTGGTACATTTTTAATTATTGGGTTCATTTTAAATTTTATTTAAAGCTTCATTTTGCACTGTAAACTGTACACATATTGTTTGTTTGAAAGTAGTGTAATAAAAACAGTTTTTTTTCTTTTTCTTTTTAACAAATATCGTAAATAATCGTTATTACAATTTTAATAAAAAATAATGAGGATTATCATTTCGGCCATAATCGTGCAGCCCTAACTCCAATGCACATCTTGAAACTTGATGTAAATGTGTTTGAATATTATTGTAATGAAAAGAAAAAATGTGTTCATTTTCAATTAGAGCATAATAATAAGTGTTGTTAAAACTGATAGTAGACGGTTGCCCTACCGTCTATCATAATACTGTCAATATATACATTGTAAAATCCTGATTATTTTTTGTTTTTAACCCATATAAAAAAACGATGACTCACCCTCTGAAATGTGCAGAGAGGTGAGAGAAGACGACGTGGAAAGCGGGTATGGAAACAGTGACGAGGATGATGAAGACGAGGTGGAGGTCGTTCTGAACTTAGTCCTGAGCTTCTGAGGACACACAGAGTTCACCATGCTGGTTTCTCTCCCAGCAGCACTGGAGGAGTTTCTTTTCTCCACCGGCTGGTTTCTCTTCAGAGACGAGACTCTGTGAACGGGTCCAGCTTCTCTGAGGGACGGGGCCTGCTCCCCTGAACACGGCTGGATGGACATGGAGGACACGGAGGTGCAAGAAGGAGATCTGGACTCTTTCACAGAAGACAAGGAAGCAGCAGAGTTGACTTTCATGGATCGCTCTACGGCTGAGAGTAAAGAGGAGGCTGAAGAGGACAGAGACCGAGACGCCTCGGTGGAGGTCCAGGAAGACGAAGGCTTGATGGGGCGAGGGGGGGGCACGCTGTCCTCAGGGCAGGGCTGCTTGATTATAGAAAAATTAATAAACACGATTATTTTAATCATAACAGTAAAATCAAGCATGTTCGCTTTTGCACAAAACAAAACGCACGTGATGCGTCTTTGCTCTAGGTCAGGGGTGTCACACTCATTTTAGTTCAGGGGCCAAATACAGAGCGGTTTGATCTCCAGAGGGCCACAGATTTTATGTGGAAAAACGAGTAATTTCAACATTATTGTGCCCTAGTTTTTCACTTCTACATATACTTAAAACTTGATATTAAACATATTTTAATAATTGTTAGCTGCGTGTGTCTAAGTCATAGAACTATAACATGTTTCCCCAGATTTGCGATTAATAAACTTGTAGTTTTTATAGATAGTTTTTTATATTTCCATGCCAATTACAAATACAAAGTCAATTATCTGAACTCAATTACAATTCGATTATGATTACAACAGCACGTCAATTACAGTTACAGTTATAATGATGCCATAATTGTAATTAATTATGCGATTACAATTACAATTGACACCCTACCCAACCCTAATATATAAATATATATATATATAATTTTTTATTGTTTTAAATAATAGTTTTTTCTCAATGCATTGCACAGCCTTACCTCAGGGTGTGTCTCATCTTTCCCGTTGGAGCAGTGGTGTGGGGGGGAGCTGGAGGAAGCTACTGGAGGAAAGAATTCTGGCGTGGAAGAGGAGGAGGAGCCGGGCTCGGCAGCCGGACAAGACGGAGAGGAAGTCTGGGACAATCCGTTCTTTTCAGACGAGTGAGAGGACAGAGATTCCTGGCTGCCCATCGGAGTGGTGCTGGGGCTGCTGCTGAACGTGTCACCTGTGACACAAACGGGAAAAAACAACAACACGTATTAAACAAAGCTACTTCACTGAGTCGGGGTCTGAAATTTGCGAAAAACGCCTGAGGCATTTCCTGCTTATTTATGTAAATTCTTGTATATAACTTGTTTTTTTTTTGGAAACTTGTTAATATGTTTTTGATAATTACACTTTATATTTGCATTCCCATTCATCAAATTGGTTCAATAAACATATTTGTGGTTTTCACAGTAAAAATTTTATTTTCATTTAAGTCCATTCTGATTATACAGTATGTCAAAATGAACAATTAACACTATATTAATATAGCTGAAGCTAGGCTGAAAAAAATTATACCAAACAGTGCAAGCTAAACAGTTTTTATTGGTGAGATATAAAGATAAAATCAAAAGTAGTCAAAAACGGCCAGTTTTAACTCCAGAGTTAACAAAAAAAAACACAAAAAACCTGTTATGATTTAATGAAACACAGTATTTGACTTAATATGTTAAAGTTTCATTTCTTCAGACAACTTGTGACAGGAAATTTACTAAAAAAAAAAAGTTGTAAATTCAAAGGAAAATCTAAAGGAAAATGTACTTTGATCTCCTAAGATCAAAGTACATTCCCTGAAAAAAGTTGTCTGAAGAAATGAAACTTTAACATATTCATTTAAAAAAGAATACAAAATGAACTTGCCGATTTACAGTATTTCACAATTTATTTTGTACAATCCTGCGCTCACACAGCGGCACAAATTAACTTGTCCTCACGTCTCGTCATCACTTCCTGTCCCATTCCTGTTTATCCAGTGATAAAAGTGGGTGAGCATTATTCAGATTTTTCAGTTTTTTTTGTGTTGTGGTTTTAAAAAAAATCTAAAACCCTTTTTAATGGTAGTTCAATATAGATTCTCATTTAAACACCAAGACAAAACTGAGAAAAGAGGAAAACACAGAGGAAAATGACCCTTTGTGTAATCAGATGAAGACTTTTGTTTGTACTTAAATTAAATTTACCATATTAAATTATTTTAAAACCAAAATAGAAGTTTTAATCAAACTGATTTTAACATTTCTAATCCTTAATAAAGGATATGGGGGGTTACATTCCAGCTGACACAACCTCTCATGACATCACAAGACAAACAAAAAACTGAGTTAAAGGAAGGAAGTGACAGAAAAAGCATGAGTAAAGAGAGAAGGCGTAGTGAAGGTGACTTGTGGCTGACAGTAAATCAGATTTCACAGCAGATAAAGGCAAAAATATTCTACGCTTATACATTTCGACATATTTTCAAAGAAGGAAAGGGCTCCTGCTGTGAAATGAGGTCATTTGAATAAATGTGAACTCACTCAATTCCTATTTCCTGCTAAAAAAATTTGAATAAAGGTACTTTAATAAATCAATGTATAAATGAAATACTGAGTCAGCTGTATTTGTGGTTTAGAGACTCGGATTTTCTGTTTAAAAAGTTCAGAATTTACTCTTATCAGCATCATTTTGCACTAGTTTACTCATTTACCTTTTGTTTTCATTTCATCTTTCTCTAATCAGATTTATTAACATCCTTAAATTGTGCCAAACATGCTTAATAAAGTTATTTAAGTCCATCCATCCATTTTCAGACCCGCTTTGTCCTATTTCAGGGTCGCGGGGGGTTAATAAAGTCAACTATTGTTATTAAATGTATATTTCTCTGCTGTATTTTTGCTGAATGCATGCGCTGAAGACACGTGAGGTTTTGCACGAGATTTAATTTCTGTCCGTTTACTAGAGTTAACGTACATTAAACCTGAAGCTTAAAAAATTGCATGTACTGTAAATGTGTGAAATTGCCCCAAAATATGTAAATGAGGGTTTAATGCACGTCATATAGCTATTTCTATTTCAGGAGGTGAACATCATATCATGTTGTATTACGTAATATTTTGCGCGAGGATTGATATTTCTCTCTTTGCTAAGTGGTTTATGATGTAAAATTTTGCTCCGTTCTGTTTGTTTTTCCCCCGTGTGCTGCTATTACGCCCTTGAATAGCAGCACACAATAAAGTTTTATTGAATTGAATTGAATTAAGGTTTATTTAATTACAAATGCTTGTTTACAATTTATTGTACTTTGATACTCCCATATATGACATACTGTGTAAAATTCTGAGAAACCCTAATTAATTATATTGCTTTATTGCAAAAAAAAAAAAAAAGCCGTACGATTGATAAACAAAGCAGGATATTATGACCACACACATCCATTATTTATTAAATCAAAACTTATGCAATTTAAAGATATTGTTTATGATAAAATAACGCGGATAATGTTGAAAGCAGATATTAATGCTCTTCCAGAAAGCTTTCAAAGCTTTCAGCAAATACAGCAAATACAGCCTACGAGATGAATTCATGTATATTTTACCAAAAGCAACATTAGAACTCAAACAAAGACGTCTGTCTGTTCTAGGGGTTAAATTGTGGAATAATGTTGATAAAGAAAAAAAAAAAAAAAAACGAATGACACTATTTAATTTCAAAAAGAAAATGTCAATATATATTTTAGAAAGTTATGTGAAGCAGTAGAAATACGTTTGTGTTCTTTGTTAAATGTTGTATATAAAAGACAGTATTATTATAATTATTTGAAAAAAGGCAGCCCAAATGTACTTTCGTGTGTATTATTGAAAAAGGTAACTTGAATGTAATGATTTATGTTGGGCATATATGCATTTTTGCTTCTGCCTGTTTCAGTCTTATTTTGAAATTGGGATTTATATTTGTTTCAAAACTATTCAAACAAATAAACTGAAACTGAAATTTTCCCAAAACTTGTTTGCAAAGGTAAATTTCCTCTTATATTGCAATTTTGGCTAAAAAATCAATAATTTAAGTAATAAAAAAAAAGAAATTCTAACCATAACAATATTGCCTTTTCCATTTCAGGAAATTAATTTCATTTTTTTTTTCAATCAGTTTTTCAATCTCTGACTCACTGTCATTGTCTGCCAGGCACAAAGTGGGAGGATACAGGCGAGCTCTTCTCTTTCCAGTTGAAAGACAGATGGCTTTGCTCCTTCTTGTAGTGGATCGATTGGAGGGAGCCGGAGCCGGAGGCAGCGGCACCGTCAGGTCCGGGGCCTCACCAAAGATCTAAGCAGAACCAATAATAAAGCTGAATGCTCTATATAAGATCTACATTGAGAGGCTTGTGTGTAGAAACGCACCTTGTGGTGATTTTCGATGATTAACTCCACTACGATGTTCTGAAACTTGATGTTCATCATGGCCGCCACGGTCTCTTCCTGTGACCTCATTAACGTGGGCCCAAAGATCATTCCCAGGTTGGAAACCGTCATCAGGTTTTGGTCGCTGTGAGAGGAAACGCTGCACAGACACGAAATGAAGGACGACGTTAGAGAAGGGGACGGCTCAATCCGTGTAGGAAGTACCAGTACGCACTTGAAAAGGTGATTAGTCAGCAGATCCAACATCGTTCTGTTTTTCTCGGGCAGTTTGTGAACCAGAGCGTGGATTGCTCTCACTCTGTACTTCTGGTCATCGTATTCTAGAATACAATCACAGAGAGCAATGGGTCATTTCATGTCATTTCATATCATTTGCAGGACATCCCACGCACTTCAGTCTCAAAAAATTCTGATGTTTTTACAGATTTTTCTGTGATTATTCAATAAACCCCCCCCCCAAAAAAGAGAAAATGTAGAACATGAGAAATTTGTGCACAATAAAAATTATGTTTTAAAAAATAGATGTTTTTCTAAAGCAATGTTTTTTATATTTTTTTATGTTACTAGTGAAAAACTAATAAACAATAAATGATTATAAGACAAGTGGTGAAATAACCCAAAGTCCTAAATAAAGATAAAGAAATAGCATGAAGAAAAATTGTTTTATATCCCAAGATTTATACTATAATTTAAAACAGATTTTATTTTACATTCCCACAAGCAGAAATGGGCCAATGAAAATAGTAAAAAAAAAAAAAAGTGTTTTTTCGGATTTCAAGAGACTGTCACCCAAGAACCAATGCATATATGTGACTAATCATTAGTGATGTGAACAGTCTATGTTCATAGCTCAAAGCTGATTAAATTACAGGGAGCTGAGACATATGCTAAGTTGTTTACTGAAGGTCCAAACATGTCCCCCAGATACGACGTATAACAGATGTTTTTATATATTCTAAGAGAGTAGATGGAGCTGTATTACTATCCCAAATATCAGTTTCCTATATGATGTAGTTCTTCAGATATTGGAAGCTGAAAATGGAGGAAAAAAAAGGACGAAGACGCAAAAATCAACACATACCCCTCCTCACTAAATTGGCCATATCTCAAAAAGTATTAATGCGATCAAACTAAACAGTTACGATGTGTCTATTGAATAATTAAAGAACAATTGGTAAAAGACCGTATATGGGCCATTTTTTGTTGAAATGACCTCAATGAGAAACTGCTGTGATTAAATACTGTACGTTGTATGAATGAAGCTAAGATCTTATTTACTTGCAGCCTTGATGAACTCTTTATGCAGCCTGTAGGTCAGCACCGGCTCTGCCAAACATCTGCCACAAGTTAGAAAACACAAGTCAGCTACTGTGTCATGAGCTCCGCCGTGTGCGAACAGCTGCTGCGTCACCTGAAATAATCCTTCAAACCACTGGTTATGGTCTTGTTGTCGTAGGCTTCCGTGTCCAGCTGCATGTCCGAGGTGGCTGACGATGCTTTAGGAAAAGAAAAATGACACAAAGCAGGATTTAAACCCATTATCTAAAACAAAACACACAGAAAAGTTAGTTTAGACTGTTCCTCACCAAACACACTCGTCATCAAACGCTGCACTTTGGAGTTGACGCCCCCTGTCCTGTACAGTCCCAGGGTGGTGATCCCTGCACAAGTTCAGATAAAAACCAAACAGCTTGAATAAGAATGAAGCTTTTCATTTATTAAACATATTTCCAGGACAAAACCTCTTGATTCAATCAGCTCGATACACTTCTTCACAAAGTTGAATCCGGCCTCGTTGAGAAATGCTGAAAAACAAAGCGGCGCATTTGAACGCAGCTACTTCCACTTCCTATTGTTCAACATGTATTCCTGAAAATTGAGACTTACTTTCTTCTTTTTTACTGAGCAGAGAGGGCAAAGTGTAAATCTAAAAAAAACAACACAAATATTTCTTCAGTGTGTGTAAATTACAAACTGTGAGTTCTGATACAAGGTGACAATAGGGGGCGACGTTTTCACTAGGGGCACATTTGGCAAAAAATAAGTTTGGGCCCTATACTTTTTAATATATAGTTTAGTTTAGAGGAAAACATTTAACCCACTAAAATATCAAGTGTGTATTGCTTAATAAAGCAAGAAAAACCCTAGCTTTCTAATTCCGCTAGGTTTTTTTTGTAATGCAGGATTGATTGACGATTTTCAGCACTTTCCGTTTTCCTTTCCACTCTGTAACCATCAACCGTATCCATGGAAACCCCAAAACAACTTTTTGATGTCAATTTTTAAAAAGGCAATGAATGACATTAGCTATTAGGACAGGAACCATTGAGTTGTTCCTCAGTGTGTGATGTTTTCCACTCCGTTACCTTTTTGTGGTAACGGAGTGGAAAAACGTCATCATTTAACGCCATGTTAAACAAAAAATTATGAAGAATTCAGCACTGCTTCTATGCTGCTCATACAGCACAGCTAACGTGTAACAGTACGTGAGCTACTGCAACCTTTAAATTCCATGATTTTCAACATTCCAAATGTGCCCCTAATTGACAGTTCGGCCACATGTCCATGCATTAAATGAGTTACTCATACAATCTATCACATTAACATGTTCTATACTGTATTCTGTTGATGCATACAGGTTCTTTTCCATCCATCGCCTCCATCCATAGCCGTCTGTTGGCCTCAGAAAGCGCTTGTAAGGTGATGACGCCGTGTCTGCAGGAGGAGAGACAGTTTGAGGCACATAGACGCAGAGGGGATCGGAGTGTTTTTCAATGGCAACTACGGCTACGTTTTTTTCAGATTTTTTTGTGCGGTCGTTCATTTATTTACATATCAAATGCATCGGATAAGAAAAAAAATCGGAATTGTACTTTTCACAGACGTAAAAAAATCCGATACATGTCACATGTGGGCATAATAATTGGAATTGGAATGTGAAGATTGGCAGCTCCAGCAGGGAATAGCTGATCAGCTGTAATATTCACTCAATTAGCTTTATGATATCGTAGCTGGAGCCCAAGTGGGACGAAAATAAGCACTGGAGAAGAAATTACTGGAAGAGAGCAAGGTTGGAGTCAATTATAGTTGTATTTGCGTAACTGATAAATCATTACAATTATGATGTATTTATAATTGTAAATAATCTGTTGATGTTGCAATCATAATTGAATTGTAATCAAGCTCAGATAATTGATATTGTAATTGGCATGGACATTCTAATTGTAATCAAACACAAACCCAGGGAACCATATTACAGTTCTATGGCTTACACATACAGTATGTCGTTAATAATTATTAAAATAGGTTTCATATTAACTTTTCCCACCATCACTACTCTTAAGGATCATTTTATCATTTAAAAAAAATTTGAAGTCGAGGGGTTTACTGACGCAAACACCAATAATATCAATACCAATATTTTCGTGGATTAGGAAGCCTAACAAGGTAGCCAAGAGATGATAAACAAATTGCATAATAGATAATGTTTTTTTAGTGTATTTCACAGCTGATTTAAGTTATGGGTCAAACTGAGCCGTTATTATAAGAGATGCTAACAAAAAGCTAACACAAGAGGAAGGTTACGTTTTATGGGCTTATTTATTTAAGGATCAGTATTTGTGATTATTTTAATTTGAACTTGAGAATGTAATTGTAATTGAATTTTTTTTTAATTGTAATTGGAAAAAAATGCTGGTCATTGTAATCATAACTGAGTTGTAATTGAACATGGATAATTGAAGATGTAATTGTAAGGATGATTCTATCATGACCGTTTCTAATCGTACCTCTCCACCACCTCGATGTCAAAACAAAAACGTTTGTCGATGGAATCGGTTTTCCTTCGGACGCACGATCGCAGCTTGAACATCTCTGGTGTGCCGTTTACGACACCGTTCTGTCAATATGAAGTTTCAAACTTAATCATCTTCATCATCATCACAGATCTGGATCATTTTAACAGCGTGAAGGTCGATCCGTGCGCTCTCAGCTCACCTGTCTGCTGGCTGGTCTGGCCTCTGTGTTGCTCATGGTGAACATCTTGGAGCTTTTCTCATACGTACAGTAGTATCGCGTCCACACGCTGCCCAGAGGACCTTCAGAACACCAGCATAAATAATTAGGAATAGGAACAGTGGTTTATACACAAGACAAGTTAAAGAAAAGTTATAATAATTATGTGTGAACTGACGTTTCTCCTGTATATACAGATATCCCTCCATGGTGAAACAACTCGGGGCTTTGAAGTCCTCCTCTGCAGATCTGATCCGTTTCATCAGCCTCTCCACCTCAGCACGCGTGCTTTCAAAGTTGTTGCGAGCCTTGGATACAAACATAAAAGGACGGGCTGATGATAACAGGCACAAGGTTTTTTCAAAGCAGTGTTATTGTATTTTCTTAGCTTTTTCTGTGCTTTAGGTGCCCTGTCCTTTCACTTTGCCCATACTTCCTGTTTTACTTTGCACACATTGAAGCTGCTGGAGACATTTTCTTAATCAGATAAACACCGAGGGGTCTATTCTTCCGTCTGGACTTAAGCGCTTTTTTGCGCGCCTGCAGTTACGCACTTCTCTCCAACGCATATTCTCCGGTCCAGGCTGCTGACACGCCCACTGCATGTAACGAGCCAAAAAGCGCGTATGTGTGAATGAAGGCGGGCTGAAGTAAAGGAGGCGGTGATGTCATTTTTTTTGGGCTGTCTAGAAATCACGGAACCTGGACTTTTCCCAACCCTTATAAATGTTATTGAAATCCGTGAAAATGATAAAGTTCACTTTTAATTTGAAACGCCTTCATTGATAAACAATGTAACAGGCTGATTTGATCAGATTATTGCAGTGTGACTGAGGATCGGCCACATTCTGTCCGAGTCACAGTTAAAATCGGAGTTTTAATTAATTGTGCAGCAGCAGCTGAGTGATCACAGCTGCTGCTGCGTGATGCATGAGTCCGTGTGGCTTCAAATGTCACTAAGTCCATATTTCTAGTGCAATATAATGTTTCACCTTATCGGGGCGCTGAATTTATTCCAGGGTTAGAGCCACGTAGAGGAAAAGGACTTACGCACACCGGAGAATGCACGTAAAGCCTGATTTGAATGGAAACACCCAAATTTCAGGGACACTCAGCCCGCAGTGCGTAACTAACTTAAGTACAGGGGGAGAATTGCACACAGCCAGAAACAGCGCCGCCGCGCAGCTTTTTGGACTTACACACATGAGAGAACAGAGCCCCTAGTTTAGTAACCTTGCCTGCATGATGGATTCTGGTGTTCACAAACACCAGAATCCATCTTGTACTCTTCCCGCCTTTGCCTTTCAAATCTGAACCAAACCGGTTCAAACCAATCATGAGGTAGTGTTGTGGTTTAGGGAGGGGTATCCGGGTGACGTAGGCAGAAGCGCTGAAGCAAAACTGGAGCATGCGCAGTTGCGGGGAGTGGAACTAGCTACTGCTATTAGCATAGCTCTGAATCAAAACAAAAAGATGTTGACGCAGGAGGATGGTTAACGTGACCTTAACTCGCATACTCGTTGCAAAAACAACAAAAGTCACTCAAAGACATAATGACCGCAGCATTACTATCCCAAAAGAAAGTTTTCACCAGCGGAGCCTTGTTGTTGTTGTAGCAGCTTCTCTGCAGGCGCATGCCGATGATGACATTTGTTACCCTGTGATTGGCTAAAACAAATCATGGTGGACAGACGCTTTGCCCAATCAGCTTCAAGCATTCTGTTAATGTCCCTCCCTTGTTCTGAAAGGATTCACCAGAAACAGACCCAGATCCTTGTGGAGAACGCGAGTTAGAGGGAGGACACATCAATCTGGTTCTTGCCAGGTTACAAGTGTAGGCTTCATAGAGCAATAAATCAAAAATCTGCTTGAAAAAGAAAAAAAAAATGTAAAAGGATGAAATTTCCGCTCGAAAGTTTGTTTTGATCTCCATTGTAAACACTCTTCTTATTGTCTTATTGACATTGTCAGAAAAGTTTTGCGCATTGCATTGTGGGATGTGGAGTTCTGTAGACGAATTTTTTTAAATTTTGTTTTTACAGTATTATACTTACAATCAACGTAAATTTCCTGAAGAAAGTTGTTTAAAAAAAATGAAACCTTAACATATTATTGAAAAAAGAAGACAAAAACTTCAATTTATTGATCTATGAGGCCTACACCATGTCTCTATCTGATAACAAATCAATGTCTCCAGCAGCTTTAAGCGTCACCATGTTTACGTGCCTTTACCTCCTCTTACTAAATTCACACTCATTCAGCCTCTTCCTTTTATTACACCTGTGTGTTATGATGAGGTGCCTCTTTCTCTCTGTTAGCCTGTACCTGTACTTATACGTCTTGGTGCTCACTTTAACAAGGCTTTCCTGTTCAGAATTGTCTCTTGGTGTTGGATTTATGGCTGTCAAGCATTCCTCGTTGCAGCTGATTCATCACTACCAACTATTTATTTACAGTAAGAGGCACACTGTCTGGAGGTTTGTGGTGAAACACGACTTACATTCTGCAAGTTAAACTGAAGCTGCTGCTTGTACGGCTCAAACTCACTGGCCAACTCGTATCCTTCATGGTAGAAGGTGAAGAGTCCCTGCAGGAAGGCAAGCAACTGAGGAGAAGAAACGGAAAAAAAAAAAAATCAGCTCCAGTCATGAGAAGTTAGCGAAAAAGAATCCAAAAACAATCATCCACCTAATCAGTCACAGAAACCTCGGCTGCTTTGCTGCTGCTGCTGTTGTTGTTTACTTAACAACAAAGAGTTTCCCCACTTTGCACAGGAAGTCCCACTGCAGCTACAGGAAGGGGACTTTAACTGATCTGAATCATTGAAAAAACTCTTTATCGCCAGCCAACAGTGTGTGTAATGTGTGTTTTTCATCACACAGATCAGCGATCCTTCTATCATCGTCTCTGCAGCCCCTCATTTAATGATGGTATGCAGAGATTATGAGCTGATGTTTATGTCTGACTCATCACTGGTATTTTTCTCAAATTAAACACTGTGTATGATCAGCGTGTGAGAATTCACCAAGCAAATACAGACAAAGCATTTCCTACTATAGGTCTGCATTTAAACTCATTAAACCAGTAAAGAATTTCCTTGTAATCACAAGTATTTAATTCATCTGAAAACACAATTTTAATAAATGTAACCAATCAATGAGATTTTAGTTATTCTAAATGACATAAAATTGATTTGTCTGTAAAAAAAAAAAAAGGGTTGGACATGTCACGCATGTCTGAAAATGTTCTTATCCAAATGGATGGGGTTTGATTTTCCTAGATTTTCTTTGTATCCTTCAATTTCTAATTGTTCAAAACACAAAAACAGGTTTTAGCTGTAAAACGTAGGAATGGGAGAGCAGGTCTAGACCAGACATGGGCAACTGCTGCCACAGGGGGGCCATAAAAGGCCCTCGGCCTAATTTTGTGCGGCCCTTAAGGTAAAAGCACAAAAAAGAGCAAAATTACACAAAATGACAACAAAAACACAAAAGGACAATAAATACACACAAAAATAACTGAACAAATTTCAAAATAACAAAAAATTACTCCAAAAGAACACAAAACAACAACAAAAAAACATAACAAAATATACTAAATTACTCAAAATAACCTGCAAACAAACAGAATTATTAGAAAAAAAATTACAAAATGAATCCAAAAATACAAAACATCAGTCTTGCGCACACAAAATCAGAGAAAAAAATAAACAAAATGACAACTAAAATTGAATAAATTACTCCAAAAATTAAAATGACAAAAAAAACAACTACAAAGTGACAATAAATGTGCACAGAAATAATTAAAAAAAAAAAGAAAAATACTAAAAGTACACAAAAATTTCTCCAAAAGCACACAAAACAACCAAAAAAAAAAAACCACCTTTTTTTTTTTTTTTTCTTTTTTTTTTTTTTTTAAACATAAAAATAAAAATGGGGAAAAAATATACAAAATGCCTCTAAGAACACACATTATTAAACGAAAACACACTAAATTACTCCCAAGAAATCCATACAAAAATTAAAAGAAATAAAACACAAAACATCACAGCGGACACAAAATGAGAGAAGAATATACAAAATGACAACTAAAATAGATTAAATAATTGAAAAAACACAAACTAAATTGACAAGAAAAAAAATACAAAATTAATCCAAAAACACAAAACATTAACAAGTGCACACAAAATAAGAGAAACATTTACAAAATGACAACTAAAATAGAATAACTTATTCCAAAACACTAAACAAGAAAAACACAAAATGAGGGGAAAATGACAACAATACACACTACAAACTATGTTTGTTCCTGTGTTAAAGCTCAGATTAGTCGTTATTCTATATGATGACATAGATGTTAATAATGTGATCCTCACTGTGATAAAAGTTTCTGCTCTAAGCAGCAGAATTTTTGCTGAAACACAACAAAGTTTTCAACATCTATCAATGACAATAGTTTGCACTTTGCAAACAGTGCAAATATGAACTTACAGTGGATTGAGCTTTATCCTCAGGGTTTGGTTACACTTGATCTATGCTAATGCTAATGCTATGCCTAAATAAACAGCAGGTGATGATGTGAACTCACCGGTTCCACAAATTCAAACTTCTTCCTTTCCTGTACTTCTTGGATCTTGAAGACGTACTGCAGGGACGCGTCATAGAAAACCTGCCTGTCTTTGCTCATCTGTGAGTCAGCCTGTTCACAAACACACACACACACACACACACACGTTCACCACTAACCTTTACCCAACACACTGAGCTTTTTAGAAAGGTCAGGTAATGATACCTCTTGGAGCTGCGTCTCCTTCTTCTTGGACGACACGCTGAGGTGTTTCTCCAGCACGGAGTAGTATCTCTCCGTCTCCTTATCAAACTGCTTCTTTCCCTCCTGAAAAAGAACAGTTATGAGGACAGCATTAGGATTTATATTTTAGTTTATATTCAGGATCTGGGTAAAATTCCTCCAATTGTGATGATAACCTGGAGCTGCTCTTTGCTGACACTGATACATTATCAAAACCATTTTTGTTATTTTGTATATTTTCCTGTCTATATATATATATTTAATTATCTCATTTTGTTGATATTTTGTGATTTTTAGATACATTTTCTTTTTTTTTCATGTCATTCTGTGTGCTTTTGGAGTCATTTTGGATATTTTTTTATTGTTGTTTTGTAGATTTTTCTCTCATTTTGTGTGTTCGTTGATTTTTGTGTTTCATTTAGCAATTTAGTGTTTTTGTTGTTATTTGTGTTTTATTTAGTCATTTAGTGCATTTGTGTTGTCGTTTCTTGTGTGTTTGCAGTAGTTTTATATATTTGTTGTCAATGTGATTTCTTTTTGTACAACTTTTTCTGTTATTTTGTATATTTTCCTGTCATTTTTTCTCTCATTTTGTGTGTTTGTTGTTTTTTGTTTTATTTAATGTGTTTTTGTTGTAGTTTTTTTTAATCATTTTGTGTAATTTTGTTGTCATAATGTGTGCTTTTGGAGTCATTTGGAGTAATTTTTTATTATGTTTTGTATATTTTTTGTCATTTTCTATATTTTTCTCTCATTTTGTGTGTTTGTTGTTTTTTGTGTTTTATTTAATCATTTAGTGTATTTTTGTTCCTTTTGCAGTCAATTTATGTCTTTTTGTTGTCATAATGTGTGTTGATGGAGTCATTTTGTGTATTTTTTTTGTCATTTTGTCGATTTTTCTCTTGTTTTTTGTTTGTTGTTTTATTTAGTCATTTAATTTGTTTTTGTTGCCTTTTTTGTAGATTCCCTGTAATAATGTGTGCTTTTAGATTCATTTTAAGTATTATTATTGTGGTTTTGTATATTTTTTGGAATTTGGTATATTTTTCTCTCATTTTGTATGTTTGTGTTTTTTTGTGTTTTATTTAGTCATTTTCTGTTTTTATTGTCTTTTTTGTGTTTTTGAAATCATTTTGATGTCATAATGTGTGTTTATGGAGTCATCTTGTGTTTTTTGTTGTCATAGTGTGTACTTTGGCTGTTGTTTTGTTTAGTTTTCTGTCATTTTTTGTGTTTTGGAGTCATTTTCTGTGTTTTTTTGGCATTTATTTTGCATTTACACAAAATTCTACTGAGGGACGAATGTTGTCCCCGGAGTGGCCAGTTTCCCATGTCTGACATAAAACAATAAACAAAAAACATTTGGGTTATTTAGGATTAACTGACTCATTTCATTCCATTTCAACATCCTGCAAATCTGCTTTTGGTTACGATATTTAAAACTTGACCTCCGTTTCTAATCCGTGTACCCTTTGTTCTTTGGTTATTCCATTTTAAAACCATATCAAAATAACAAACAGGGTAAATATTTTGTTTTACTGACTTAAAACCAAAACAGAAATACAGAAAAACCAAACACCAGATAAGCAGCGATTTTCTATTTTAAAATTAAATCTTGTTCCATTTGTGAGATATTTACGGGAAACTATGGACGAGAGCTTCATGTTTTAATCTCACCCACAGAGACTTTTACTCCTGGATAAAAAAAGAGCAATAAGTCACATTACGTTAGCAATACATTAATAAATCAAAACAAAAAATAGACGTAAAACATGCACATGATATGTGATTAAAAAAAACAGAGGTGGTGTAATGAATCTACTGGTGCTTGTCATTTCTTATGATCAACTTCCGTGTGTGTTGACGGCTGCCGTTAGCGGCATTAAAACATGCAAAATAAATATTTTTACTGCCCTCAAAAAAGCTGTGTAATTGTTTTTGCTAAAGTTTCAAATGGTAGAAGTTGTTCCTCACACCAGCCTCGCAGTCGATAGTCAGTCACCAGTTTATTAGGATATTATTTGGACCATAACACCATAAAACAAAACTACAGCGTGAGCAGCTTTTTACGAGCTACAACATCCACAGACTGAATAAAAACATGAGCAGGACCAGAAAACTGATGAAATAAATCCTAAACAGTCCTATTGTGTGAGGAGGTGTAGCGGACTTCAGTTCTAACTCTAATTGCCCCGTAAAGATCCACACAGAAACCGAACAAGTAAAAAAAAAAACCACAGAAAAATGCTGCCTATCTGGGTTTTTATGTCTCTGCATTTCTGTTTTGGTTCTAAGTCAGTAAAAAAAAAAAAAACCCACACCGTATATTTGTGATTTTTATTTAGTTTTAAAACAGAGTAACCAAAGAACGAAGGGTACACGGATTGTTACTGATCTTTGAGTGAAATATGATGAGTAAGATTTGGAAATAAGAAAGACCTAAATAGTTTTAAAGCTATGACATGGTTAATAATCCAAACAAAGAGACAACTGTTCTTTTCCAGCACAGCTGCAGCTCCTGGCTCTGCACGTCTGTATTTCTGGGTAACATCACAGTGATGATGCACTGCTCACACACCCCTGCTACATTTTTTCAGACGTTCCAGTATAAGTGAGCTTTCACTTTCTTTTTCCCTTATCCTCAGTAGGCCCCAGCTATTTAACAAGAAAAAAAATCTGATAAACTAAATAATAAAACTGGAGACAGCTGTTGAAAGCTGACCCCCCCGCCCCGCCCCCGTCTTGGTGTTTATATTACGCTTGCTCTGTGTCAGTGACGTATTCCCAGTATTTTCTCCCTGTGTCTGTTCCCATGACCTTTCCTACTGACACTGGACTGTGATCCATCATGGAGGCAGTTAGACCTAGACGACTAGGACCAGATCAGGACACAACAGCAGCCTGGAAAATGATTTTAAAAAAAAAGGGACAAAATGACCTTAACAGCTCCAATCTGCTCCTTTCGAAACCTCTCAAGAGGAGAAATTAAAACATCATCAGCGTTCTGGATCTGAGGGAGAGAAAAAAAAAGAGAAAGAGTCGTGAAAAATATGAAGAAAAATATACAAATTATATAATTTACAACTATAATGTAAATAAAATATTTAAAATAATTTAGAATATCTAAAATATTAAAACAATAAATATAAAATATACAAATACAAAAAAAATGTTATAATGTATAACTATAATGTAAATAAAAATATAAAATACAAAATATATAATATAAAATGTAAAAAATATAATATGAATATAAAATATAAAAATACAAAATATTAAATCCATATTACATATAACTATAATGTAAATGACAAAATACAAAAAAGAATGTAACATGAATGTAAAATATACAAATGCAAAATACAATATAACATAAATATAACATATACAAATACAAAATGTAAAGAGAAATATGCAATTTTTTTTTACATTTGATCATTTTCAACCTCCTTCCTGAATTCCTGCTGACTTCAAATTAGACAACAATCAGAAAATGTTGACCTTCAAACATGTGAGCTGGCAGAGTTCACCTTTACTCAGCTCAGTTCTAATCAAACACTAAATCTACTGTATTTCTCTAATGTATCTGTAAGATACTGACACCAGATCCAAACTGGCAGAAGGAAATCAGAGTTTTGCACAAAATCAGTGTTTTTAACATGTGATAACTCCATTAATTGACACTTTTTACATTTTATATTACCTGGGCATTTGTCTTTGGATATAATTTATTTTCTTTAAATATTATACAAAGTGTACAAAGCTAACCATAACCCAATCAACTGGCAGGAAATAGCAGTATTTCTTAAATCAATATTCAAACATGAAAGAATTCAAAAAGAGTAAAGAAAAAAGTTCTTTTAATAATATACAGACTGGAATCTTTGACTGTCACATAATCTCTTATGGTTCTATTTATTTATTATTCTCAAATCTACATGAAATAAACAGTTTTTACTTATTTAGTTATTATTATTACATTATTTTTTTGCAACAAATGAATGCAACAAACAATTTCTGTATCTGGGGGGAATATACCTTATGTGGATGGTTGAGAAATTATTAACTTAGGGAGAAGGGGTGGGCCTTAAATAACCATTCTCTCCCCTCCCCCCCCCCATTTCCAAGTTAAAAATTCCGACCTCTGCCTTTACAGCATTCCAGACGCAGCACGTCTCTAAAACATGTCTGACCGAGATACTGTTTATAATAAACACTAATGTTTGTGTGATTTGTGGCCTTTTCCAATGAACTTTTTCAAATAGGAAGTTGGAAAACCCAGAGTGCCATGTGGCCTTGAATGCAGCATTACTGCTCCTCAGATATTGATCCGTTTAAGTTTTTAAAAGTGAGGGTGTTCTAAGGGTAGGGCAACCGTTGACTTAATGTATTTAATAAAACCATGATAAAAGTCTGGGATACTCAACATGTGGCTCTTTATGTCTTAATTTTAATTAATATTCCCCCAGAAAACCTTAAAAGGGGAAACTTTTTAATCTTTTTTTACCTTTTTCTTTGGCAATTTTGCAACTTCCTTTGTCCCTTTTTTGCCCCTTTTCCAAAAAATGTGACACTTTTTAGTTTTTTCAGATTATAGCATCCTTTTTCCAGTTATCCCTTTTTCTTCATTTTTGTCAATTTTTGCAAGTTCTTTTTGACACTTTTATCCCATGTATGTTGATTCTACACCATTTTGCCACTTTTCATCCAAATAAGCAACCTTCTGCTCAATAAATATCACTTGTTTCCTTTTTTCCCTACATTTGGCCTCTTTCTGTTCCACATTTTTGCCCTTTTTCACTATCGTTTGCCACATTTAGCTTATTTAAGCCTTTGCCCGTTTCCTCTTTTTTGTAAAAATGTTTTGTCATTCTTGACTGCTTTGGGCCCAAATATGCAAAAAAAAAAAAAAAAAAAAACCTCTTCGTAGGTAATTTTAAAAGTGAAATTACATTACAAATAGTAGGAACAGAAGTAAGAGAGTGTGCATGTAAATGTAAAATTAACAAATACAAAATATAAACAGAAATATGCAAAAAAAAACCAAAACTCTTTTGAAGGTCATTTTAATTTTTAAACCACATTGCAGAAGTAAGAGACTAAAGGGCTTTGTCAAAACTAAACAATGGTTCTTTCAGGTTTAACAGGTAGTGAAACTTAGTGGATGGAATTGCCCTCACCAATACTAGAAGTGATTATTCAGCAACACAGCAACTGTGCTGGGTGGAAAAGTGTACAATCAACACGCACGCACGCACACACACACACACACACACACACACACACACACACACACACACACACACACACACACACACACACACACACACACACACACACACACACACACACACACACACACACACACACACACACACACACACACACACACACACACACACACACACACACACACACACACACACACACACACACACACACACACACACACACACTCCTTTTATAGACTTTCCCAGGCAGTCAGGCCTGCGTTCAGTCCCATGAGAGAATTGGCAGAATAGGTTCCACATGGTTTTCCTGTAACCAGACCACTGAGCACACTCCTACACACACACACACACACACACACACACACACACACACACACACTAACACACACAGAAACAGAGTTCGCCTTTACACAAACTGTGCCAGACTCCAGTCACTCTACAAACAAAGACCTTCCAGTTGATGAAGGCTTTCTTAGACCTAAATCCTTTTCACGATTGCCATAGTGCAACATCAGGGGAAATGTCACTGCACCACAATGTGGCTAAAGGTTGGTTTTTACTCCAAATGTGTGAATCAGACTTGTGGGGAAAAGCAGATTAAGAAACAAGCTTGAGTAACAGCCTGAGTTACAAAGAGCACACTGTAAATGCTTTACAAGGAGACGACAGTTGAAACTGCCCTATGACATAATGGCAGCATTCTTGACTTTGACCAGATGAGTCACTGCTAAAGGATTTATGGTCAAATGAACAGCAAATTCAAAGATCAATGGATGTTTTAAGGCTGCAGTCATGAAAATAAACTCTAAGTCAGGGTGTCCCGATCCATTATTGATATCAAATATTGGTCCAATATCAACAAAAAAAGTGTGGATTATATTTCCCCACATCTAAAATCCTCGGGAACAGCACTCAGACACATTGTGGAATGTAAATTGTAGAATATTCCTATGTTTAGGTTAAACTAATGGTTATTTTGCACTTTAAAAATAGGATATTTTGGATGTTACTTTTTTATGGTTATTTTTCAGGGTCTTCTCGTTTATTTTTTATCTAAATTGTAGAATATTCTGTATTCTGTTCTTTTTACTTGCAGTTTCATACATAAGACTGACATTACGCTGTCAGTATCTGTCATTAGCATGAATAAGGTGTCATGAAGGCTGTCGTTTAGCTGTCATTAAGTGATGTTCGCTAAATTACGACACCTTTGGAGGTATGTTGGTATTTTTTGGGTTAGGTGGATGGACATAGTGGGGTTAAGGGTTAGAATGACAAAGGGTTAGGGAAACGAACGACACTTACTGACAGCCTTCATGACACCTTATGGGGCGTTCACACCAAACGCGTCGAAAGCGCCAGGTGTACATTCACAACACATGGTGGACGCGCTTCTAGGTTGCGTCGGAGGGCCCGCTGTGCGTCCCGTGCTTCCTGTGTGGCGCGTTTTGAAGCTTTTCGCGCAGCGGACGCTTTTGGCGTGCGTTCGGGGCTTCCAATGTGGCCGACGCTGGAGTTGGGATTGTTGAACTATTGGGGCATATCGTGGTACGTCGACCAATCAGGAGCGTTCCCCAACTGTGACGTATTCAGAATAATGAGAAGAAGAAAAAAAAAAAACACTAACCGGAGGCGGAGGCAGATGGACAGGCTCTTCTGCTGGAATAGAGCTGCTGTATTCAATGAGCACAGGCGTCAAAATCGTACGAACGCACGATTTTGACGCCTGAAGCGCGTTTGGTGTGAGCGTACCATTATTCATGCTAATGACAGGTGTCATGTCATAATAACAGCGTAATGTCACCCTTTATTTACTGCTGCAGACTATAGTTTGGATTGACATTGGTATCGGCTAGGGGTGTGCATTGTCATTTAATCTGACGATACGATTCACAATTTGCATGTCACGATACAATATATCCCAATACTAAACAATACGAAATACATCGCGATACCAATAATTTCAACATTTCACCATTTTGTTTAAACTTGCGTGATCAAGAAAATGGTAACTGACTGTAATTCAAGTATCAATATTAAAAACAAGTGGAATGTTTTATCAAACTGTCAAATTACATTTTTCAAAAAAGTTTAACTTTTGCTTCTACAACAGATTCTGTTAAGTTCTTACATTCTTTAAAAAAGTAACCACATACCGTACATGTATTAAAGTGCCCAGTATATTTTATGAAAATAAAGTCTAATCAACTTCCAAGCTAAAACACATTGAGGCGTGAGGTAGTTTAACAAGGTCAAGAGTCCGCCCACAAGAGGCTGCACGCGCACGCCCCCCATTGGTTGGAAATACTTTCCATTCTCCACCCTAAACCACCAACCCCCATCTCCCCCTTCACTCCGACCACACCCCGATAGGGAACTCAGTTTAAAACCTGCCTTTTCCCCTCTTCTTCTGTCCTCCCACTTTCCATCTAAATACGGGGTGCTGCCCTTGTAGCGGCCCACAGTTCTCCCGCCCTTGTCCTCCCATGTTATATGTGATTGTCTTTTCATGTTTCTTGCACAGGATGACACTGAAATGTAATTTTGTAGCTCTGTTGCTCCGTAACATGTGCAATGACAAATAAAGCTGATTCTGATGTGGTTCACTGACACCTAGTGACGAGGCGTTTACGTGATATGCAATGTTTTGAATGAAAAGTTTTTCGTTAAAAATCGATTTGGAATTTTTTTGGATAATATCGTGAAAAATCGCGATATATCACTGAATCAATTTTTTCTTACACCCTTAGTTTCAAAGTGGCAATATCTGTATGATATCAGAGAGAGAAGTATTGGGACATCCCTTACTCTTAGCATAGAAAATGTGAGCTTTAAACCTTTTAACTTGTTATTCTTACATAATTATGATAAGTTACTCCGTGTATATTAGCTACTATAAACAGGACAACATTCATGGTCTTACCAGTCGTCTGCGCTCCTCCTCCATGGTGCTTAAAAGCTGGGAGAACTCCTTCAATGACTGAGCTGCATGAGAAAACAACGTGTGGTCAGAATTTAGACGAGTTGTAGTTGTCTACGTTCTCCTCATGCGTCGTCTCGTCCTACCTATGTTGACTTCATCATCAGTCTCAGCATCTCCGATGCATTCAAACTGAAACTCTTGTAAAGACTGTGAGAAACGCTGCACGGCCAGAGAAAGACCTGGAAGACACCAAAGGTTCATTCAATCAAGGTTTATAATAAATCATTTTCTCCAACAAGTTCAAGGCATGGTACTGTTTACTTTGATTCTTACTATTAACCAATCTAATGTTTAAAAGCTCTGCCACCCACTGCTAGTATGTAATTAATCATAGTCCTATGTAAACAAAGGGCCTCACTCAGCAGGGCAAGCTTTTCATATCTTTATAACTACCTTTAATAAAATAGCTTAAAGCTGCAGAGGAAGAGCTTTTGTGAGTAAATTGTTTTATTTTTCTGAAGAAATACCTACGATTTTTAAATTCTTGATCCATCCGCATACATGACAAAACTCTGGTATGTATGACAATTACAGTAAAATACTATTTCCATGACACCTCACTGAGGAAACCGCAAAAAATGCCAGTGATTTATGTGGTTTGTGTCAGATTGCAACTTTGAGATCTTTGTAGGTCAACACAAAAACAGAATTAAAACTCATATAGAGCTGGGCAATACATCGAGATTTAAAAATATATTGAGTTTTCTATTTTGGCGATATAGGAAATTACAATCATCCAGAATTTCAGATCATGTAAAAAGAAACACTTTAAAAAAACAGCAGAAATACACAAAATTACTCAAACAACATACACAATTACAAAAGACTGCACAATAGGACAGCAGAAACACACAAAATGACTCCAAAAACAAACAACATGACTAATAAGATACAGAAAACAACAAACAAAACACAGAATGACAATATATACACAAAGGAGAACAAAAATACACAAATCTGCCCCACAATTCAGAAGACAGCAACAAAAATAACAGAAAAATAAATAATGATTCCAAAAACACATGAAAGTGACTCATTAGATACAAAACAAACAAAACACAGAATGACAAAAAACAAATAGACAAAGCGACAAACAGAAATGCTCAAAATGAATCCAAACACACACCAAATGAATTAAAAAAACAAACAAAATGACTCAAAAGATTAACAAAAACACAGAATGACAAATAAATATACAAAGCGACAAAAGAAATACACAAACTGAAACCAAAAGATGACTCATAAGATACAAAAACAACAAACAAAACACAGAATGACAAAAAAACATATACAAAGGAGAACAAAAATACACAAATCTCCTCGAGAACTCAGAAGACAGCCACATAAAATAACAGAAAAATAAACAAACGGAGAACAAAATGAATCCAAAAACACAGACAACACCCCATGAGATAGAAAACAACAAACAAAACACAGTATGACAAAAAAAATAAATAAAACATTTTTTAAAAAATCACTCCAGAAACATGCAAAATGACCAAACTAATGCAAATAACGACTCCCTGATATACAAAACAAAAACAATAATAAACAGCTAAACTCGATATTAATCTTCAGATTGGTCTTTATGCTAATGCTGAGATGGTAATCTTATATTGTGGCCCTCAGATCAGACAATCACATTTTTGGGGCCCCCATGGTGATCAAAGTTACTTATCTCTGTCTTCCAGGATGATTTATTGATTAAAACCCAGATGAATTGGAATGATCAGATCTGGGATGTTTATCAGCAGTAGTTTAAAGTTAAACTGGGGGCCTCGGGTTTGATCATCTGAGCCCACAGACGACGACCCCCACTCCTTTCCTCCCACAGCAGTAATGTTTAGTTGTCTTACTTGTGAGGGCAGATATGAGCATGTTTCCATCTTTGATGAGGTCTTTGATGAACCTGTTGGTTCGTTCCAGTTCTATTTCATGGCACTGGAGCCGCTCTCTGAACTCCGGACTGTCCAGAAACGAGTCGCTGAACTCCAGCGTCGGTAAACCCATGGCTCGGTCCTCCAAAGAGCAGATTAAAAAATGAAAAAAAAAAAATTGTGTCTAAAAAACACTCTTGTGTCCCACCCTGTGCTCAGACACACGCCTTTGTTTCCAATGCGTTTCAATGAGACAGAATACTCAGTACTTCCTTGCAGTTCCTTTATCCATGGCTCGCTCTTTTTCTTCCTAACTTTTTTTTTTCCAACTTCCGGACACAGAGAAAGACTCTTCCCAGTTGTTCCCAGACACGATGATTGCCACCGCCGAGCCACAAACTGCGGTATTATAGCACAGAGAGAAGCCCAATACTAATATTAATAATAATAATAGAAAAAGAAACGAGGAAAATTTTGCAACAAAAGAGGGAACTTTCAATACACTTAATAATAACAATAATAATAATAATAATAATAAAGAGAGCTGCTGCAGTTCTGGAAGCATGAACGATGATGGCCAAAAGAGTCACGACTCACGGTGTCAATATACGGCTCAACCTGAAGCCCCGTTACCATGGGAACGAGAGACTCCTGCTGGCTGCTCCAATCAGCGTTAACTATGCGCAAAAAAAAAAAAAAAACAAAACAAAAAAACACATTTTCTACTTATTTAATTTAAATTATTTATATAATGTATTGCATTTATTTTATGTATTCATTTAATTTAAGTTATTAGTTAAATTAATTATTTATTTATTTGTTTTTATTTTATTAACAAACCGGAAAACATGCAACAACTTCCTCAGTTATAGATCAACAAACATGAACTAAATACGCCACAAAATACAGCGGAACGATCGAAACGACAAGAAACAAAAAATGCACACAAAAGGAAAATATACGAGATAAAATAAAAAAAACAAGAACATTGTACAAGGGGTGTTTAAAAACAAACAAACAACAATAACATTTTTAATTTTATCTAGGAATCGTTGAATATAAGAAAATATTAGCCTATTAGATAATTAGCATATCTGCATTTGTACACATAATGTTTTATTATAATTAAATTATTGATCATAAAATAAATGTTTAAATATTTTATTCATAAAATAATTTGTTGGGAAAACCACATTTATAAGCATTACACCCCGAGTTAGAATCATTAATACATAATTATTACTGTTTGAAATAATTGTCATGCAAACAGTTCCTCCGAAAGGACTCCATACATACAAAAACAACAGTAAACATTCATAAAATTACTACAAAAATAAAAAGATTACCAACAAAAAAACACAAAAATGACACAAAACCCAGAAACTTACAACAAAAATACACAAATTGACTCATAACACACAAAAACATCAACAAAATATGCAGAATGACAGAAAAAACAACTACAAAAACACACAAGAGGCTCCAAAAACATAAAACGACCACAAAAATACACAAAAGCTTCTCCAAAACACACACAAAATAAGGAAAACACACAAAATGACTCGAAAAACCTTTTAATGGACAACTTAAAAACATAGAATGACAACAAAAATAAACAAAACATCTCATATCACACAAACTGACAAAAATACACAGAATGAACAAAAAATTCCTCCAAAACTATATAAAACAACCAAAATACACAAAATGACAACAAAATATGGACAAACCCTTTGTTCTTTCCTGTATTAATGCTCAGATTGGTCATTATATATATATAATCCAATTCAACTTTATTTATACAGCGTAAAGTACAACAATAGTCATCTCGAAGCACATATATATATTCATACAAAACAGATTTAATCAATCATAAATACATTTTTTTCTTTTTTTAATTGTTTGCTTTTGTATGCATTTGCATTGTGTTACAAGCAATAGTTTTGACATGTCTGGAACAAATTCTTAAAAAGTTAAAAATGTTCATACCTTTATGACCAGTTGTAAGACTTATAAATAGGAAATCAAATGGTGAAATAAACATGACTTTATCAGATGTATTTTGTCCAAACTTTTTCACCACATAGTAATTACAAAGGCCTGTAATACCAGTGTGGGTTTAAGTGGTGAGAAGTTGCGTGTCATAACAGGCCCACGGTGCATTGCTGAGCTGTGGCCAAATGCCCCAGGGTAACCATGAGATTATGTACGACATAATCTTTCTTTTCCGGCATTATTGCTACCTTAACACTTAACTGTTTTAAAACCTGACATTTTGAGAGGTTACCATGGAAACAAGGCCTACAAAGAAGTATTTTATTTCATTTTTTTTGGCTTAGTTATGGCAAATAATCAGTAAATTTTTCCTTCAGCTATTGTTTGAGCAGAGAAACACACTTTTGATCACGCTCTCATGGACTTTCTGTGTGAGCTGTCGGTGCAGACTTTGATCTCACTCTCTCACTCTCTCTCTCCTGCATTACTTTTCCCTAAAGATACCATGACGACAGTAAACAAGCTTTAACTATAGCTCTGTACACACACACACACACACACAGTCATTTTTTTCATCTAAGGTAAGCGATGCAGCAATATTTAGTTCCCAGATTACAGACACATTCTTTTGTCTTTCTTTTTTTTTTACTTATTCAGTGTTTGTTGAACCAACGAGCAGCAATTTTAGCAGCAGGCGATGCCAGAGATGATGACGATGGAGCCAGGAGACACAATGTTTTTAGAAAACGCCAACCTACAGCACGCCCGTCGTCATCATGAATTATTCCTACGAAGTCGGCCCTACAGGGGAGAACTACCAACTGTGGCTGGTAACATTATATACGATTGTAACTGTGTAAAAGTCTGGTTTTAGGTGGTTAAAGTTTTCTCCAAAGTGGTTAATGCTATAGTACGGAAGAAGATTAGGGCCAATTTTGTTGGAGAAAATTATTTTGGACAAATCAAGAGTAAAGTCTAAATGTCGAGGTTAAAGTTGAAATTTCGATAATAAAGTTGAGACAAAATGTCGAGATTTAAGTCGAAAATATGAGATTAAAGTCAATTGACTTCGAAAATAAACTCAAAGTACAATATCGTGATGAAAGTTGCAACAAACCACATGAATTTTTTTAATGTTACTTTTGTCCAGATTTACAGCAATATTTGTAACATTTGTGATTTTTTTCCTCGTGAACAAATTATGTCAATGTTAAATCTAAATATTAAATCCAAATCTAAATGTTACATTTAAACATAAATGTTAAATCTAATATTAAATCCAAATCTAAATGTTAAATGCTAAATCTAAATGGTGAATTTCTACATTAGCTAAATATTTAGTTTCACTCATGACATTTAGATTTAAAGGTACAGAGGAGGATTTTCCCAAAGTTTAGAAACAAAACGCCCTCTCTACGTTTTAAAAAAGTGCACATGCGCAACACTTTACCTGCTCCCAAGAGGGAACGCCTATTAAATGTGTGTGAGAGCGTGCACGAGCCCGGTGCGTGACTTGTGCCAGGGCTCGCATCGCTAATCATAGCTTACATTAGGATAAACTTCTCTGCTAATAATTACTACGTTGATTATTGTCAAATCTGAATCAAAAGCATACCACTACGATCCACTACCGAGTTAGTGATTCGCCCTCTTTTAAACACTTGAAAGTGCGCATGCAAAGCGAAAACTATCTAGGGACGAGCACGTACAACGGTCTTATGCCAGAATGATTGACAAGTAGGAGGACCAATAGTCTTGATTAGAAGCCAAAAAAACATTGTGAAAATAACATTTAGATTTAGACTGAATATTTAGATTTTTTTTTCTTTCTCTCTTTCTATGTGCATGTTCAGACAAAGTAGAAAGACATAAATTAAAAAACAAAAAAACAAAAAAACATTTAGATTTAACATTTAGATTCAGTTTTTAGATTTAACATTGACATTGTACTTTTATGAGAGAAAAAAAAATCACAAATATTGCTGAATGCTCCACCTCTTCCAAACTTGACTGGTTTTTCCTTCTGAACAGATTAATGAGATAAAAAAAAAAAAGAATATCTTTGTTATTAAAACCAACTTCAAAATATATTTTAACGCATTCGTCATCGATAGACGGCGTTTTGTAGACGGCCACGATCTTACTGTTTGTTGTCATATGGTGACATCAGCAAAAGGCTGATTTCAAATGACTCAGATCATTCAAACCTTCCCAAACAACAGATCTTTTTTTTTAAGTTTGTCATTTGTGAGTAGGATTTAATAGATTTTTTAGAAATAAATATTTTAATTCCATTCTGGTTTCCAAGCTAATGTGAGTAAGTATTAAATGACGTTACATGGAAATGACACATCTTTGTGTCCTTGTTTTGCTGGACCTTTAAGCAACTACACTCAACTTCATGCGTTTGTCTCACTGGATTCAGTGTTAAACTGGTTTCAATGGTATGTCACAGGCAGAGGGTTTTTAATGAGCCTGGAGGAGTGTTCCTCAATGTTCTATTGAAGTTTGAAGTCACCCAAGGTTCAATGTCAGTCCTTCCCTTTAAAATCTATACGTTGCCACTGGTGAACATGAACAGGAAACATGGCGTTCATTTTCCTACGTTATGTCGATGATACACAGCTTTATATATCAAGTGTCTCCTATGACGTCGGCACAATATATGTGTTTGGAATGCAGGCTATAATGTAGCACGTGATTTATAACAGGAAGTACTTTTAATAAAGAACAAGGGAACATTTAGATTTAAACTCAATACTATTTTTAAATGACATCTAAACAGAGCTGCCTTTTGTTACTTTTTTACTCTTATAATTGTTGGTTTTTCCTTCTTCAATCTTAACACTTTAAAACTTGTTAATTCAAGTATGCGTTTCTTTTACAACAATAGTTCTTATTCTAATACTTACTCTATGGTTTTCACCTTATTTGTCCTTTTTATTTATCTACTGTAATTAAAATCACTCAATCTCCTTGCTCTTTGAGCTTCTTTTTGCATAAAATTTTTTATACATACACACACATATATATATATAACTAGTGTTTTCATGTTGATTGGAAATCCTTATATTTTAGTTAAAAAAGGTCATTTCTGAGGAATGTGGGACTAAAACTATAAATAACTCGACTCAGCCTCTTGTATTATTACTGCAGTAAACTGTAGAATTTTTTTTTTCCTCCATCACGTATTTCAAACATTATTAAAGCAGGCACTGTGTCGTTTGTCCCCCCTACCCCCACCCCCCACCAAGGACTCCTCCTCTACCCGGACACTCCTGCTAAGATGGAAACAACATCCAGAGAAGCTTTTTGCTTCAGGCCGCGCTCACACCATGACAGAGGCCAAGGTCGAGGTATATTTGTGTCATTTTCATACTTCTGTGTGCGTTAGTCAAGGGATCTATGTTGTGTGATTATGAAAAACTAACAGTATTTAAGAAAATCTCTACATGTTCAGACATTATTTTATAAAACATACTAGGTCAGACGTGGGCAACTGGTGGCCCTGGGGCCACATGCGGCCCTCCGTCTAATTGTATGTGGCCCCAAAGAAAATGTACAAAATGACAGAAAAATACACAAAAAATAGCAAAAATACATTAAAAAAAAGCCCAAGAATTACAACATTGTAGAAAAACACAGTAAAAGACAATTAAGAAAAAGAAAGAAAATGCTCCAAAGACACACAAAACTACTACAAAACATTTTACAAACTGAAAACAGCAATACACAAAATATACAATATGACCAAAAAATATACAAAATAGCAGAAAATGACAACAAAAGTACGCAAAAAGACAAGAAAAACACACAAAAATGACTTTGCAAACCCACAGGACTAACAAACAAGCAAAACGACAACAGAAATACACAAAAAATTACTCCAAAAATGCAAAATCACAACATAAATACACAATTTGACTCCATAAAACATACTTACATACAAAAAGCAATCATAACAACCAAGATAAAGATAAACATATACAGAATGACACAAAAACTTTTTGTTGTTTCCTGTGTTAATGCTCAGATTGGTCACTATTCTAAATGCTGACATGAATGTTGATAATGTGGCCCTTTAATCAAACAAACACATTTTTGTGGCCCCTGCTGTGATAGAAGTTGCCCACCTCTATACTAGGCACTTTAATAGATGTATGTGGTTCCTTTATTTTATTTTATTTATTTTTTTAGCACAAAACAGAATCAGAATCTCTTGTAGAAGCAAAAGTTACACTTTTTCTTTCTGAAAAATGGAAATTAACAGTTGGATAAACATATCACTTGTTTGATATTTGTACTTAAATAAGTTACCATTAATACCATTCATACTATTGTATATGTATATATGTAAAGGTGAAATTTGCCATCCATTTATTTTCCAATGGTTCTTCTCAAGAAAAAGTATGTGCAGCTTCCACAGTGGCTCTCTAACAGGTTTGTGTTCACCGTTTAGGGGAAAGAAGTTCCCTGAACACACAAGACGGGCACCGCTGTTCTCATCTCACATCCTCAAAGCAAACAGGAAGAGGAAGCAGAGAACAGGAACCAGGAACGGCCAGACACCCAACGGCGTCTACTGAAGTGAAACAAGAGATGAAATCTCAGTATCAGAAGGACTTCCCAGCTCCATCCTCCAGCTGCAGGAGGACGACACCTGCCCTTCCACAGCCCGACAACATCGGCATCAACCAGGCGTTCAGGTGAGGAGGGCGTGGTCAGAGTCCAACGATCCTGAAGCACTCACTATAGTCTGTATCTCACCTGAACCTCTGATCCACAGGATGGACTTCAACACAGTCCAAAGACAGACTTACCCCAGCTGGGCATCAATGAGTTCAACCATGAACTGAGAGAAGAATTTTTTTAATTTTTTTTTTAAAACTATTTTCATTGGCCCATAACTGCACGTGGGAATGTAAGAAAAATCTTAGGATTTAAAACAATTTTTCCACTGATCACCACTCGTGAATATCGAAAATCCTTTATGAGGCCATTGTAGCTTGCCTCTGTGTCTCATAATCATTTATTGTGTATTAGTTTTTCATTAATAACATAAATATATACATATATAATAACCCTAGCCCTAACACTAATCAAGAGCCCTGAGTGAACGTCACCTTACAGCATGGTATCAATGGTCCACCTCCTTTCCTACTTTAAAATCAGTCCACGACAAAGTTTTCCTCAAAATTCTCAAAAAACGTTGACCGACCGGAATTCTTTATTCATTACCTGGAATCCCTCCATTAGTACCAATGTTATGGTGTGAGAATGTTTGGTGGGTATTGCATTAAAAGACCTACACCACTCTACACAGACAGAGACAGACAGACGACAAACTGGGCTGAGGGTAATAAAAACCATTGCATCAGAAAAATATTTATTTTTGAAAAAATTATATTTAATATTAACACATTTCATATTTTCTCTCTTGAATACTGTATTTGTTGAAATGACATGGAATGACCCTGATTCAGTGATTTTTTTTTTAAAACATTCTTTCAGATCTTAAGTTGGACGCGTAGTCTAGTACCAAGGTTCCCAAAGTGGGGAGGGGTACCCCCAGATGTACGCAAATTATCATAGAGGGTACATGAATACAAATTAAAAACAGCATGACTGACAACATTGGAAACTAGAATATAAATAGACGAGAACTGAAAAACAATCTCATCAAAAAAGCGCAAATATCACAAGAGCTACATTGTTTAGCACTGTAGCCAAACGTGTTTGATGCCCTCTGCCACACGTACTTGCGTGAAAGTGGATTTTCAGTTTTGCTCAACATTAAAACAAAATACAGAAACAAAACTTGAAGTGAAAAACGATTTAAGACTGAGACTCTCTCAAATTCAGCCAAACATTGCAGAGATCTGTGCATCCTCTCAACCTGAGCCTTCTCATTAAGGTTGTAGTGACTTATATTTCAGTTTCAGGCCAGGGTAGTGAATATGTTGTATTACTGTTATATATTCATTCAACAAACATTTGGTAGTTTTTTTTTTCCCAAAAGAAAAAGGGATTGTTTCTCTCTGAAAACGACAGTAGGCTAATAATGACATAAAACAAACAAGTAATAATTCTGATTAAGACCTTATCTTGTGTGCTTACAGATTATTAATGTATTTAATTATATATTATTCCTCAACATGATTGGTAAATTGCAGGGACAAATTTCACTGTAGGGCTACATTGTGTATGACTCGAGGCATCTCGGTCCGATATTGATATTGAATATCGGTCCGATATCCGATAAAGCAATTTCCGCCTGGGATTAATAAAGGAATTCTGATTCTGATATCAGCCAGAAAACGAATATTGGATTTTATCGGACTGCAATTAAAATCACCGATATAAACTCTCCGATAAAATTTTCCACTCCAGCACTTCTATCCATAGGTGACTGTGGTTCACACTCCAACAAAGTAACCGACTGTTGCTGACTATTGTTCTCTGAGTAACATCACTTGATCAAACCTTTTCTAACATTCCACACTACAAAATAAGTCATAAAAGTATATATGATTTGTACTGATATTGTATCGGATCAATATTGGTATCGGCCGATACGCAAGGCTGCAATATCGGTATCATATCTAGGATTGTGACGATATCTTGATACAGCGATATATCACGATAGGACTGCTCAAGTAATCGAAATTCGATTACATTTTATTTATTACACCCAACGATTACAAAAATAACATAATCGAGAAAAAAACAATTATTAAAAATGTATTTATTTATATTTTAAATAAGTTTTATTGGCTGAATAAAACATACCCACGATTTCAGACATCTTCAAATAATAAAGCTTGACACACACATGTTATTAATACTAATTTTAATACTAACTTTGAGTTGTTTAATTATTATTTTTTCTATAATCGAGCAGCCCTATATCACGATATATTTCGCACGATCGATTATTGATAAGCTCGCGCTAAGTATCGATTTTATTTTTCAAAACTTTTTCACTAAAATGTGCAGGAATACGTCTCCACAGAAATTTTGTCACTGTTTGTTAAAGGAACCAATATATTGTTTACTGGAATATTGCACTATAATGCTGTCACTGGTAAGAAAGACCCTATTTTTTGTTTACAGAAAGCACTATTGGAGATACTTATTCATTTACATTGATATGTTGACACTTATTTACAGAAATGTTGCACTAAAATAGTGTCACTGTTCATAGGACACTTTTTCAATTTATTGTCTTTCAGAGATATATAATAAAAATTCAATTTTCTCATTTAATCTTTTTTTTCTTCTGGCTATGTCATAGATTATCGTAGATTGATTTCTCACCAATATATCGATAATCGCAGTATGCTGATAATCGTTATCGTGAGCTTTGTATATCGTATCGTACCCAGAGGTTCCCATCCCATATCTGAAGTGAAAAAGTTGTATCGGGACATCCTGTATATGACATTACATTATTATGTGTTTTTAAGTGTGCATGAATAGTAAAAAAATAAATTAATTAAAAAGTGTGCAGGAGCAGGGGGTACATCATGGCTTCAGGGTTAAATGTTTGAAGGGGTACAGGACTGTGTAAAGTTTGGGAACCAATGATCTAGGACATCATCCAGTGAAGTCCAAAAACATTTATTGAGAGTTTATAAACAAAAAAAATGACATAAAAATGCAGATTATTCTTAGGTCACAGTTCGTGGATCAGACTTGTGGTTTGTCTCTAAAACAGCACTCATGACGTGTCTCTGGGCTTCTTTATCTGCGTTGCCTGCTGCGGTCCCGGTCCTTGTCCCAGTTTCTGTCTCTGTCCCGGTTCTCTCTCCGTCCTCTGCCGCTCCACTCGTCCTCCCTGTGCCGACCCCAGTCCTGCCTGTCCCTCCCACGGTCCCAGCCTCTCCGCTCCTCCATCCCTACATTGATGGGCTTACGGAACGGTCTGTCCCTGCCCCCGAACCGAAGCTGTCCTGACTCCTTCTTCCCTCCGAGCCCCCCTCCCATCCTCCGTGGGACCCATCCACGCAGCGTCCTCTCCTGTTCGAAGTCCACGAACACTTCGTGCTGGTCCACCACCAGCTTGTTGGCTTCCCTCCGGGCCCTGGACACGGAGCGCTCCTCCTTGTACTCGATGAAGGCGTATCCTTTGGAGAAGCCGGTGACCAGGTCCCGGACCAGGCGGAGCCGTTGGATGTCTCCGTACTTGGAGAACACCTGGTGCAGCTTCTCCTCCGTGGTTTGCGGGTTTAATCGGGCCACAAACAGGGTGAGCAGCGGGTCACCGACAACAGCCTTATTGGGTTTATATGTGGCCGACATGGCCCTCCACACGGCCCGGTCATGGGGCTCCACGTCCGTGCCATCGATGCTGCCCGCTTTTAACGGATCGTAAACCTTTGCTATCGGGTCCCAGTCCGCCATTTAACCCCAGAGTAATGGACCTAGTTTTTACAAAGAACCTCCGGCTTGTTCTTTATCTTTACGTTTGTGAAACATGAGGTTTTTACAGTGTGAAATCAGAGTTAACTCACCACCAAACGAGACCGGTGCAACCACCAAAACAGTCCGTACTGAAACAAGTGTATCAATGGAAATATAGGCACAGTTCCGAATAAGCTTGTGGCGGAAAAGATAAACGGTCAATGTACGATTCTTTTTTTATTTTTTATTTTTTTACATTTGTTAGTTTTAACTAATTTGCCCAAATTTTATTGGAGATTTACTGTTGATTTTAAGCTGTTTGTTTTATTGTTTAATTTTGTTAGATTGCAGTTCCAAATAAGCGTATAGCGCAAAACATAAACGGTCAATGCACGATTCTTTTTAAATGTGTTTAACTCATTTTTTCAACACTTTTTGTTAAAAAAAAAAAAAAAAATCTTGTTACACTTTTTAATTATGTAAAGCACTATAAATTTATTTTTGTATGAAATGCGTTGTATAAACATATTTAGTTAGTTTATTTGGCAGGGACCATGTACAGAACATGTTAAACGCTGAGTAAAGATTGCAGTTTTGCAAATTAAATTTCCATCTGCATTTTCTTTTAAAATAGGATTTTTGGTTCTAGAAATTCCTTAAATGCAAAAGTCCACATTTTACACTTTCCCTCCGACTGTCAATTTACAGCCATTTAATCATATTAAAGATTCAAGAGTTGATTATTCATCTTCTAAAGAGTGATCATTTTTGTTTTTAAAATTGTAAAACAAACTCGGCACCAAACAAGGTGCTGTGAAGAAAAGTAGTCAAATAATTCAGCAGCTGACTGATGTTAAATGGAATAAACTGAATCAATAATTGTTATCAAAAATCGATTTTTGTAATCAAATCAATAATTCAATAATCAAAAACTAAACAAATCAGGAATTTGGGCTCATTAATCAACCTCAGAGGAAACCCTGTTATTTTAGTGAGACACAAATATGTAAGAAAAACACAACTTTTACAAAACATTTTTTATTAGAACAGTGGAAACCAGCAGTCATCCTCTTCTGCTTCAGATTCACAATAATAAGTAATTACATGTCCTCTACGCTCCACTTATAAGCTGCTTCCTGAACAGCTTTTTTATCGGAAATCCGCATGTAGCGTTTCTGTTCAAATCCGTTTGACCTGCAAAACAAGTACACAAATCCATCATTCTGTGATCACACGACACGACAATATTAGGTTGTGCATTTATTACAGTTTCTGTGTATGTGATGTAATTAATGAAATATCCTAAACAACAATTATTCAGATGAAAATGATCAACAGATAATCTTTACCTGTCCACTCCATCCCAGCGATAACCCGGTGGAATATTAAACCTGTTGGGCGGTGGTGGAGGGCCTTTATATCGAGGTTTGTCTACAAGAAGAGCATTAAAAAATAAAAACAAATTAACATTTCAGATACCAACTTATTACTAAATCAAACTGCTGCTAGGTTACACAAGCTAAAATTAGTGATTGGCTTTAAAATTAAATATCAGACGTTCCGCCTATAGAATTAACCGATAAATACCCCCTAGACATCATATAAGTAGACGTCTCATCGCCTGTGGAGAGGCGTGACTAAGCATCGCCATCTTGTGTGTGGGGAGCAGACTGCAGGAGTGCTTGGAAATCCTTAATCAAGTTAAAGGGATCCTCCATTGTTTTCACAAATGTGACCTAAAACCTTTGAAATGTACTTATTAGAACATCTATGCCTAACAAAATGCATTATTATGCAGTATATTTGATTTATGAGCTCATAAAAATGGGACAACTTTACCATTTTAGAGCCTCCGTTTCACCATCTTGAAATCATGCGATTGATGATATCACATGGCCCCACTGAATGTAAACATCCCATTGTTTCCAATTGTAGTGAAGCATTCAGCCTATTTAGCAGCTTTTTAGATCATTTAGCAGCTTTTTTGGTCAAAATGACAACTTGTGCTGCTAATGGTTGTTCTAAATAATCAGCAAAATTAAAGATGCCGATGTAAACCTCTCTTGTTTATCAAAAGAGGATTAAAAAACAGAAAAAAACCAGTGACCGAAGGGGGTGACAGTTCCAACTCTGTGGTTTCGTAGTTGACAATGAAGCAGAGAAGAAGAGCTCTCCTAAGCGACCCTTACACAGTGCGTCGCTGACACTCTGGAGGCTGAAGTTAAGCGAGTAATCACGGACTGTCGAAGACACACTGAGTAAAAATCCCTACGGAGAGCTCTTCTTCTCTGCTTCATTGCCTACTACAAAACCGCAGAATTGGAACTCTCGGCCCCCGCAGTCACAGACTTTTTTCGGGTCACAACTGTTTTTGTCCTCTTTCTGTAAACAAAAGGTTATATCGGCATCTTTAACTTTTCTTATTTTATTTAGAGCAACCAAAAGCAGCACAAGTCGTCATTTTAACCAAAAAAGCTGTTAAATGATCTAAAACGCAGATTGAACGCTTCACTCTAATAGAAAACAATGGGAAGTTTACAGGCAGTGGGGCCTTGTGACATCATCAATCATGTGATTTCAAGATGGCGGAACATAGTCTCTGAAACGATAAAGTAGTAGTTGTTTATAAACAATTACCATGAATAAATATGACATGTTTTACACAACATAAGTTGACGTGTTTTTCTTATTTTGCATGAGGAACGATTACTGATGTTCCATTCTTTTCAGCTTCGTCATATATCTGCATTTGCCATCATAATAAAGATTAAATAATTTCGGATGTCGGCCATAAATCCAATATCGTGCATCCCCTTAAAAATGACATGTTTCTATAATAAAAGAGTGAAACCTGTTTTTGTGCTGCGCTCCTTCTTGCGTTGAAGCAATGCAGCCATTGGGTCCCCTTCTCTTTCCCTCTCCCTCAACATGCGGTCCAGGTCCTCGTCGTCGTAAGTACGGGCCATTGGCTTCTGGGTTTCGGCCAGTGCGTATTCCAGTTTATCTTGATGCATCTGATTTTGAGCCAGCCTGTAAAAAAACACATTTAGGGCAATAACTCGGTCAGTAGGAGAGAACTCATCAGAGATGGATCACGTGTGAAAGGACAGAGCACATCAATATGTTAAGGTTTCATTGATATAGATATATTTTTTCAGATATATTCTTACATATATTCTTCTCAACATACTTACAACCCCTTTTTTGTTATTTTTCAAACACAAAAACATTACATATTTTATACCCCCCAACACAAATATATATATATATATACACACACACACACACAAATAAGAATACATAAAGTAATATATTTTTTAAAATGTATACATCTACTGTATATAAAAACACACTACACACAAAAATAATGCTAATAATAATAATAAAAATAGCAACACAACAACATTATTTCAGACAGACAGGTAGACAAAGATAAAGTAAAACCAGTGGAAATACACAGAAATAATATGGTATACAAAGGAATTACGGTGTGTTGGTCGGTACAACCATTATTATCCTGTTATACAAAATGTCTAAAAATTGCTCAAATGAGCCTTGCTGAGCTGTACTGAGAACAGGATGTTTCTGTGCCTGCGCCTTTAAATGCTAATGAGCTCCGTCTATCGACGCCTACTTTGGAGAGCCCTGCCCAGGAGCTCTGAGCAACGACATTGCAAAACACTACTGCTATCTCACCGTTGGACACACCCCTCTCGGACGTCTCCTATCATTGTTCAGAGGAGGTCGGCCTATGAAAATAACTCCTTTGGTTACGTAACGACAGGAGCTGAATCTGAACAGCCTGTAGGAGCGCCGTTTTACCAGTGGGTGGGCTGCAAAGACCATGCAGGAATCGCTTGTTTTCCTCATTCTGGGAGTTGGCAGGCTCAGGGAGGACCAGTTTATAGATGTAGAGATCATTAAAAAAAACTTGTTTTTCATAATATGGGACCTTTACTATATGAGTCAAAAATAAGATCTTGCTGGAATTATGACAGAGCACGTTTTCTTACCCTTTCCCCCACTCGGCGTATTTCTGGTCCTTCGCTGCTTTTTCTCCAGCTTTCTTCTTCTGTTCTTCTCGTTCTGAATCCAAATCCCTCTGTTTCCCGCTTTTGTCTCTGAACACAGTCTGAGTGTTGCGGGATTCATCTGAAACATGAGGGAGAATTTGGAAAATTTCTCATAAAAAAAAACAAAAAAAAACAATTGGCCTCACGGACAGAACTGTTGTTACCAGCAGAAACGGACCACAGCTGAGTAGTTAGGTGTTAGAAGTGCACAAATATGTCTAGCAACTGTGATAAGATCTGCGTGGAAGGATATTTGTTCATTGACAGGATGATGCGCCGAGGATCAACACCTGACGGCATCCTAACGAACAGGTAAGTCCTCCTGACAGGGTTCATCATTTAGCCACAGGGAAATAAAAGGGAACAATCTGGTGAGAACCATTTAGCGGTTAGTGCCATGACAGCTGCCCATAGTATCCCCTGTAAGCAGAAACGTAGTAGTGCTCTGAACAAATGCGTTTATAAGCTGCATTGAGACTTGCTGTGAAGGAAATTCTGTCAGGACAGCGTGTGATTTCTGACGTAACTTTGGCTTCATACCCATTAGCTTAGCCCACAGATCTGTCTCATAGCAGCTCCTCTTGAAGAGGTCCTCGCATATCACCAAATTTGGTCTGAACGGAAGTGTATTGCATACAGGCATTATGGAGCCAACGTCTGGATAACTCTGACTTAGAGTCGTTATTTGGCTTAGAGACGCAAAGGAAACGTTTCTGTGGGTTTTTTTCTCTGGTTGTTATAGCAACCATTGGCTTTACACTTTGCCATTGTTCAGAAACTGTGTAGACCAATGGAACACTGTTGTCTAGCCACAGCTAACAGGAATCAACAAAAATGCATCATATCCTGACCTCCATAGTCCATTCTGCCCCAAGGTATAAAATCATTCTAAAAAGTCCTTTTTTGATGTGTTTTTTTTTTTAAATAAAAAGATGCAAATATTTTTTTTATTGGTAATACATTAAACACACTTTTTTGTCATATACAATTAGAATACAGGTACCCTTTAATAATTTTATTTTTTACATGCTTCAGAAAATTTACAAAAATGGGATAGTTACTGAAATCACGCGAGATAACGTCGCTATTCCCTTAGCCACTTGTTTACGTAAAAAATACCATAGAAATAATAATAAATAAAAAGGTAATAAATGTGTGATAGTCTTGAAACATCATTTATTTTATATACATTATAACCTTTAATTAGCTCCAAATAACCCTCGCATTTTGCATGAAATTCTGCATAGATGTGTGATTCTGTAATGCCTCTCACCTTTATTTGTCTTTGGAGAAGACCTGTCTTGAGAACTGTGGCGTTTTCTCCTTGGTGGAGACGCGTCAGGAGAACCATTGCGTTTTCTTCTGGGTGGAGATGCATCAGGGGAGTCGTGGCGTTTTCTTCTGGGTGGAGATGCATCAGGGGAGTCGTGGCGTTTTCTTCTGGGTGGAGATGCATCAGGGGAAGCGTTGCGTTTTCTTCTGGGTGGAGATGCATCAGGGGAGTCGTGGCGTTTCCCTCGGGGAGGAGACGCGTCAGGGGAGTCGTGGCGTTTTCTTCTGGGTGGAGACGCGTCAGGGGAGTCGTGGCGGCTCTTTTTGGCCAGAGAGGAAGTGTTGGTTTTCCTTGGTGAGTCGTGGTCAGCTCTGCTTGATGCCTCGGCCTCTGTGTTTGGTGGATCTTTCTCTTCGCCCTCGTTCTCATCAGCTGGGAGAGAACATTTCTGATTATTGACTCTCAAGCTTTCTTCTACGGAATGTCATATGGCAACAAATAAAACAAAAAGAATTACCTCCAATTACTTTCCATCTGCCGGATTGGAAGGCTTCCATACGCTTCACCTCTTCAGGTCGATCATCAATCACCTCAGCAATCTGAAGAAGCAACAGAGAGTTACTTGTTAAAATGTGTTTTTTGTTCAAGATATGAATACTAGGGCTGGGTCGGGTGATATGGACCAACATTCATATCTCGATACGTTTTCTCAAAATGGCGATATACGATATATATCTTGATATTTTTAACTCAATGCAGTCTTACCAAAAAGACTATTCTTGCCACACAAGCACATTTATTAACAAAAAGCTGCACAATATGTGCCACTATGGGCTTCTTCTCCAATAAGAGACAGCACGTGTGAGAGTTCTGTAGTATGGCTTGTTTAAGGGAAAAAATAAGCCAAAAAATAATTGAAAAATGCAACGCTTTCTCTCAAACCTTTATAGTGAGGTTGTGATTCTATAGATTCACAATCATACTGAAGTGTGGTTTGGACATACAAAACATCATTCACCAATGGATGCATTCTGTAAACAAATACAGTATGTTTCACACAGGAATCATTTTGTCAATCACAAAAATACCCTTATAGTACAAAAAAAATCTACAAAATTGTAAAAGCACTAATTTTCCACCTTGTTGATCCACATGCAAATGGTAGTAAACTTTCTAAGAAATGTCCTGTTTTGTACTTCAACGATATTTTATGTAACTGAAGACATGTTTCTTTGCATGTGTAAAACGTGCTGTATTTGTTTAAAAGGTATGTTTCTTATTTGAAAAACAAACCACAAAAAAAAAAAAAAGAGTTTGTTTGGGAACCGTAGGATGTTTTGAAATAATTTTAATACCATACCAATATTCTTTATGATATCATTGATGTTTACTTTAAGTGCATTTTGTTTCTGTTGCCACTAACTAAGGATGCACCGATCATTTTTAAAATGTGGAAAAACATTTTAAAAATGATATAATTTAGTTTTTGGGACAGCAATACTCTAAAGTTGTAATTTATTTTTCAGATAACTACCTAATGTGCAGTTAGAACAACAAGTTTGCATTGTTTCACAGGTATTGTTCACTTATGTTATGTTTTACTATAAAATAAATTTGGAACATTCAAGGTGTATACTGTCAGTTGTTTAAAAAAAAAAAATCAGGAACTGGCAGGCCAGTCGTTTTAAAGATCTGTGATCGGGCAAAAAATTTGCGATCCCTAATAGATACGTTTCTTATTTGCAAGACAAAACGCAAACCACACAGAATGGTCCTGATTCATTCAGCACACAGGAGATTATCCTGTTTTAGTGTCCTCTCACCACAGGCTCTTCCTCTTCATCCTCTTCCACCTCTTCTTGCTCTTTAACAATCTGCCTCCAGTCGATGTCATCGTCCACTATCTTCAGCCTTCAACGACAAAAGTAAACACCAATTTTCCATCACCATGAGCAGCGCCAACACTTTCCTACACATTCGGGGGTCAAACGTTAGCGTTAACTCACCCGGAAGCAGAAGGAGCCTTTCGTCGTTTCTTTTTTATTTTCCCTTTAGATTTCTTTGCGTTGTCGTCCGCTGATAAATACCGCTTTAGATACTCAGCCTTGGAGAGGCTAGCTCCGTTTTTGCTATCTGTGGAAACCGCCATCGTTGTTTTGTCGCTAACTACGGGAGTCGCGCAGGGACAAATGTCAATTCTGGCAAAGGCGGAAGTTGTTCTCAAACTGAGCAGCGTGGACTGTGGACCACAGACCAAGGCTGCGTCCATTCCGAATAGGTCCTCCTATCTCCTTTCCTATCCACTTTCCCATAACCCCATGGATGACGCCACGGGGTTAAGGAAAGGTGTTAGGAGAGGAGTTAGGAAAAGGCAATCAGACACACTTCAACTAGGTGACGTAATAATCTGACGGTTGGTGACGTCGGTCGTGGATAAAAAACTACAAATTTCCGAAAATAATTTTCAATTATAGAACAAAAAAAGTGTTAAATTGTAAAAATAATTGCATTTTAACCCTTTTTTTTCTTAGAATGAATTTTTTTAAATTTTCGTTTTCTTTTTATTTAATAATAAAAACACAATCTTGCTCCATATAAAAGAGGAGGCTCAAAAGCTCCAGAAAACCTAGTTTTTACCAGTATAAGGTTTGGTTGGTCACAACTAGACCACAATGATAATGTATTAACAACAAGGAAATATTCGTTAAAGAGAGTAATTTAAAAGTAGCTTTAAAGACATAATATCTAAGGGTGTTGAAGCAAAAGTAAAAAAATTTTGAAAAATGTAATTTGACAGTTTGATAAACATTGTTTTTAATATTTGTACTTGAATTACAGTTAGTTACCATTTACTTGTTCTTGCAAGTTTAAAAATAATGAAATAAGTTGTATTTTATACGAATTTGTACATTGTAATCATAGACATTGTGATATATTGCCATGTTTATTGTATTCATTAGTATTGTGATGTATCATATTGTGACATGCAAATCGTAAATCAAATCATATCGACAGATTCATGGCAATGCACATCCCTAATAATATCCAACAATCCATCCCTTCCTCCATTCTTAAAGTTCTTTCAGGAAAAACTTACTCTACAACCTTAAAAATGTTTAGGAAAAGGGATTGAAATTATATTAATATTATTTTTTAAGTTCTTAGTTCAAATAATGCTGAGGTCATACAAAAATGTTTTTGTCCTTTACCAACAGGGACTCCTCCTAACATCGGCCGTCTGTAAAATACGGTAAATTATTTCACGGATTTAATAGTTCACAATAAAATAAAATGTTTATGAGCCCACCCCTTCCTGTTTCTTATTCTTTGACATTGTGTTCAGTGATAATAACTCAAGTCCAAACATTAAGCATCACAAATTATGAATAATCCATGATAAGGCGTGTTAGCTCTAAAGAATATTCTACAACACATGGCTAAATCTGGCCCTTTGTAGCTTCCAATTCAGCCCTCAGGAGAAAACATGAATCATTGTGTGAATGAAACTCAACAATATTTGCAGGGTCTCACAGTTTTCCCGGTGCTTGGCAGCCATTCTTAATGTTAAACTGTTGAAAAATTTTCCTCAAATTATTACACAACATTTCCTTGATTAAATAGGAATTTGTCAGAAAATCAAGGAAATTTAAAGTGAAAACCATGTGTTGGGGCTGATATCTGTCACTTATTGCTTGGATATTGTCAGTTTTTTACATATGTTGTATTTTATATATATATGTAGAAGTGTAAACTAAGGCACAATGTTGTTCAAATCACTTGTTTTCCCACTTGAGATCAAACTGCTCCGTATTTGACCCCTGAAGTAAAATGAGTTTGACACCCCTGTTCAACACAAAGCAAACAGCTCTTAACATCTTGAATCAGATTTTTAAAAAATATGAATAAATGATATGGATCTACTGGAAGAAAAATGCTACACTCTGAAATATATCGTCTGCATATTTATTCAGGAATGAATAATCTTGTGCAACAATGCAGCAAAAAAAAAAAAAAAAAAGTGTTTCAGAGGCTAGTGTTCAAAAATGCATACTAACATACTATACACTACACACTTAATGAGTATATACTGTTTACTATATGCTATAAGTATGGTTAGAATGATGACCGTTCCCTTTGAAAGTTCTTAAATCATTTTAAGTGAGAAAGTGACCAAGTAGAATATCAACATGTGCATCATTTGATCCATAAAACTCACAGAAACACGTTTCATGCCAATATTTCAGGGATTTTCAGAGACCATTCATTGTAAAACTGACTAAACTTCCGGTTAACTTCAAACCCAGAGCCCTGTTAGCATTAAAAACTAATGTAACACAAGAAGAGCTGATAGTTGAACATGTGACCAGCTGACCTACAGAGGAAAGGAAACAATGCAGAGTGAACTGCAGGGTTGGGGTGTATCATAATTGCATAATTGATAATTCATTATGATTAATACTAATCTGTTGATGTTGTAATCGTAACTGAATCATGAATGAGTTCAGATGATTGACTTTGTAATTGTAATTAGCATGAAAATTCTATAAAAGCTATCAATTTCAATTTAATTAAACACAAACCTGGGGAACAATGTGACAGTTCTATAGCTTACACATACATAGCTAACAATTATCAAAATATGTTTAATATTAACTTTTCCCACTACCTGTCAGTTCCTGATCATTTTACCATTGAAAAAAAAAAAAAAAAAAAAAAAAAAATATATATATATATATATATATATATATATATATATATATATACAAATTAAATCAAGGGGTATACTACGGTAGCCCGGAAGTGCAAAGTACATATGTAAAAGAGAAAACGCACAAAAAATAAAATGCAAACACAAAAGACAGAACACAAACGCAAAAAAGAAAAAGCAAAAATACTAAAGTAAAAAAAAACACACACACACACGTCACTCAGTCACATTAAGGAAGAATGTGGTCATTATACAGGGTGGATTAAAGAATGAATAAAGGATTGTTTTATCACGTTCTTCTCCTTGTTATTATCACATTATAAAAAAGTTTAAAAATAGCAGGAATTAGTGCTGGTCTCAAAAGGTCTTGAGGGAAAATCCCGAGTCCGAGACGAGACCGAGACCTTGAACATTTGGTCTGGAGACCAAGACCGGTCTGGACTAATACAATACCACTACAATAAGGTGTCATGTGTCCATGATTATTAACAGCAACAACACAAGTTGAACAGCATGATGAAGAGGACACATAAACATATGTTTATTGAAATACAACAGCATCCCTTCAGTCACACACAGGAGGTCCTCGGTCCAAATTCAGATGAATGGAATGACATCAGGACACGTAAGTTTGACACAAACATGCGCTGATATTCTGGTCGTACTGAGTTCCACAAGCAGTGTGATTAAGGACGTGCACAGACCGTCAGCCTTAAGAGCATCTAGAATGATAAACACACATAACAAAATCAACCTAGTGCCTTCATCTGCTGTACTAATGCAAGCATAGTTGAATCTAAGTAGCTTAGCAAAGGCTAACACTAACACGGTCATTGTTGAGAAATAAAAGGTCTTTGATAAATACCTGTGTTCCCAAACAATGTCACAGATTCCTGGGACTCCAATGAAGACGGGTAGAGTTGTTGGGCTGAATCTTTACGTAGGATAGGCAAATCCATGAGGGAAGTTGTGGAGACTTTCTGATTCATTCTTTTGGTTCTTATCAGGTTTCTGAACCATTCCCTTAAAGGTTTGACTTTAGAAGCTGCCTTCTCCTTCTCCTTCTTTTGTTCATTCTCCTGCTTCTGCCCCTTCTCCTTCTCCATCCACAGCACCATCCTCATTTTCTTTTGGTTCTGAAAAGGTTTTTGAACCATTTCTTTAAAGGCTTGTCTTTAGAAGCTGCCTTCTTCTTTTTCTCCTTCTGCTCCTTCTTCTTCTCCTTCTCCTTCTCCTTTTCCTCCTTCTCTTTCTTCTGCTCCTGAAATGTGGCTTGCAGGTTGTTGTCGGCTTCCTGTGTTTCAGTGAGCGTGGTCTTCATGAAAGACATAGTAATGGTGTTGTTGGACCGCTCCTCTTCCATTTCCTTAAGTCTTTTTTCTGCTTCATTCAGGGCGGTCTGTAGTTGGACCAGTGTTTGTTTGGACTGGTTCTCATTAATGCAGTGAGCTTCCAATTCTGTGAATGCTTTCACAATTTTTTCATTGTCCACCACCATTTGGTTCCATTGTTCTGTCAGGATTTTTAAGTCTTCCTCCTTCATTATCAAAGTGGCCTCCAAATATGAAGTCATTTTTTGTTGTTCATCAATTGTATTTTTGTTCTGTTTTAACACACTATTCATTTTGTAGATGTTATTCTCAGACTCAGTTTTCTGCTTTAAGAACATTTGTTCCTTGTTCTGAAGCTCGTTAGTAATGTCCAACAGAGCAGCCTTTTCTTCATCTAACTGCTTCTTCTGAGCCTGGACCTTCTCACGTACCTCACACATATTAAGTTCTAGGCTGTCCTCCCACTGACTACTTTTCAGGTCTAATTCAGTTTCAAACTCATCCAGTAATGATGAGAGGTAGGAGATATCCTCTTCCTTTAGTTCCAACATTAGGTCCTTCTTTTCCAATTTCATCTTCTGTTCCTGTTGTGCCTGATCCAGTGAAAGACGGACATTTGCTATTTCATCGTTCTTCTTCTGAAGGATGGAATCCATTTCTTTTTCTCGATTCAGCATCTTTGTTTCCTCTTCTACCCACCTAAGTGTGACGTCTGAACCATGGTGTTTACCATGTTGAGTCTCACTCAGAGCCCCTGGAGCAGCAGCAGACTGATTTAGATCAGCTGGTTCCTCTGTCTTACACTTCTGAGGAGGCTTTGATGCATCATTTTCAGGTCCATTAAAACTATGACAGTCCTTCTTCTCCCAAGCTTGGTTTTTTTTACCGTTCTGGTGGAATGAAGCCTCATTGGCAATGTTGGATGAGATCTCATAACAAGATAATATATCAGAAGAATCTTCTGTCTGTGCTGTGATGTTTGTTTTCTCCATTTTTTAATTTCAGAAGCAAAATATGTGCACTTTACCAAAAAGCTTCCAGTCTGTCAAACAGTAGAAGTCTGAATGTGGAGAAAAAGAACCCACTGTGACCCATGATGTCATTGCCTTTCGTCTTTGTTTTGTCATCGTTAGAGAACCCAGTGCAAGATTCTGAATGCTGATTGGCTGTTAGGAACCACTAGGGTTGAATATGAAATACTCTCAATATTATTATTTTGATTTCACTGATTTCCTTTTTTTCAAAAGATTTCCTTTAATTTCATTATTTATTTTATTTACAATATATCCGTCATATATTACATGTATTAATAAAACTTTATGTATGTATATAATATCATCTACATTCTATTGTAATATTAATAAGCTATACTGTATGTATACATATATAATTTTGTATCTAAAAATACAATGAGAGAGAGGAAGATAATTTAGACCAGAGAGGGGGGAGGGGCTTCTGAGCAGCCGCGCCCACACTGATAAACTGGCAAAGCTCTCAAGTCTCACTGATTGGACCTGATGTGAGTCACTGATGTGCCAATGTTCGTCTTTGTTTACATGTGTTCTGCGTGTTGATTGTTATGTTATGTTTTTATTTTGATATATTTATGGGAATGTAAAGTTCATGCAATACTCAACTAAGGAGTAAGACATTTAACAGAATAATGCAATTAAGATATCCTCAAATCAACCAATTCATTGAAACAAATGAAACAGCAGCAGTGGGTATAAAACAAATGTGGGTCAATAAGGTAGTGTTGTGTTCAAGACCACACTATCCAAGACCAAGACTTGCTCGAGACCAGAATGCATCCAGACCAAGACAAGACCAAGACTTCCGGGAGCCGAGACCGAGTCAAGACCATAAACATTTTTTTTTCATTTAAAAAAAAATCTAAATAAATAAAATTATGACAAGGTTCGACAGTTAATTACCATTCTCTCTTTAATTTTAGTATATTTTAAATACTTTTGACGGACAAAGAAGGTGCCTGCAAAAAATTAACTAAAATATTAAAATTACTGCTGCTACTGATAAATTCACAATTATTCTACATATTTGAAAACAAGATTTTTATGTCAGCTGAATGTACAGCAAGTGTTTAAAAGTATTTCTGCCAATAAATAACGATTCTGGATTCTGATTCTTTCAGTTGTGCAGGTCAACAGGTCACAGACTTCACGTGATAATTTTTTAGTTTTAATAAAAATGGCCTGTGTAAAGGCTTTTTCATTCACTTAGTAGATACAGTTTAATTGGGTTGCTGTAATGAAACGAGGGTCTTCAATTACAAAGGTCTCCAACTGTTACTGTAAAAGTGAAACTTGCTTAAATAAAACTTCAAACAAGTTGTCATCAGTCTAAAAAACAAAGAGCTACAGGTAGATGTGAAACTAAATGAAACAAACTCAAACCCTGGAACAGTCGTGTGACAAATCAATCAATAGTTCTTGTTGAGAATTATTATTATTATTTTGGATACAGAAGGAGCCTTTCGTCGTTTCTTTTTTATTTTCCCTTTAGATTTCTTTGCGTTGTCCTCCGCTGATAAATACCGCTTTAGATACTCAGCCTTGGAGAGGCTAGCTCCGTTTTTGCTATTTGTGGAAACCGCCATCGTTGTTTTGTCGCTAACTACGGGAGTCGCGCAGGGACAAATGTCAATTCTGGCAAGGGCGGAAGTTGTTCTCAAACTGAGCAGCGTGGACTGTGGACCACAGACCAAGGCTGCGTCCACTCCGAATAGGTCCTCCTATCTCCTTTCCTATCCACTTTCCCATAATCCCATGGATGACGCCGCGGGGTTAAGGAAAGGTGTTAGGAGAGGAGTTAGGAAAAGGCAATCAGACACACTATAACAAGGTGACGTAATAATCTGACGGTGTTCAAATCACTTGTTTTCCCACTTGAGATCAAACTGCTCCGTATTTGACCCCTGAAGTGAAATGAGTTTGACACCCCTGTTCAACACAAGGCAAACAGCTCTTAACATCTTGAATCAGATTTTTTAAAAATATGAATAAATGATATGGATCTACTGGAAGAAAAATGCTACACTCTGAAATATATCGTCTGCATATTTATTCAGGAATGAATAATCTTGTGCAACAATGCAGCAAAAAAAAAAAAAAAAGTGTTTCAGAGGCTAGTGTTCAAAAACGAATACTAACATACTATACACTACACACTTAATGAGTATATACTGTTTACTATATGCTATAAGTATGGTTAGAATGATGACCGTTTCCTTTGAAAGTTCTTAAATCATTATAAGCGAGAAAGTGACCAAGTAGAATATCAACATGTGCATCATTTGATCCATAAAACTCACAGAAACACGTTTCATGCCAATATTTCAGAGATTTTCAGAGACCATTCATTGTAAAACTGACTAAACTTCCGGTTAACTTCAAACCCAGAGCCCTGTTAGCATTAAAAACTAATGTCAGACAAGAAGAGATGCTTTTATTTTGAAAAGGCGATGTTTGATTTTTAGCTTGAAGCTGGTCCCAGGACATTTATACATTACATCATGGGGCGGTTGAAACTAGTGTGCCTACCGTGCATACTTCAAAAATGTACCTGATTAGTATACATCAGGGTATTTCTCACGTACTGCACTACATACTAACTTTGAAGTCAGACTTAATATGAGTAGTACGTTAGTATGTGATTTCGAACACAGCCTGGGTGATGCTAATGGAGTATTTTAGTCACTTTAATTCATTTTAATGATGTGTTACTGAGCAAAAGAGCAAAGCATAGCTGCTGAGTATTTGTATCTGTTACTGGATGTGTGTGTGTGTGTGTGTGTGTGTGTGTGTGTGTGTGTTTAGGTGTGTGTGTGGTAGATGAGGAGCAGCAGACATGATGCAGTCCAGGACCAGGAGCTCTGCAGGAACATGCTGATAGTTGAACATGTGACCAGCTGACCTACAGAGGAAAGGAAACAATGCAGAGTGAACTGCAGGGTTGGGGTGTATCATAATTGCATAATTGATAATTCATTATGATTAATACTAATCTGTTGATGTTGTAATCGTAACTGAATCATGAATGAGTTCAGATGATTGACGTTGTAATTGTAATTAGCATGAAAATTCTATAAAAGCTATCAATTTCAATTTAATTAAACACAAACCTGGGGAACAATGTGACAGTTCTATAGCTTACACATACATAGCTAACAATTATCAAAATATGTTTAATATTAACTTTTCCCACGACCTGTCAGTTCCTGATCATTTTACCATTGAAAAAAATAAAAATAAACATATATATATATATACAAATTAAATCAAGGGGTACACTACGGTAGCCCGGAAGTGCAAAATGCAAACACAAGAGATCAAAAAACACACACACACACACACACACACACACACACACACACACACACACACACACACACACACACACACACACACACACACACAAAGAAACAGCAAACCCCAAAAATAAAACCCACACAAAAAAGGAAACACAAACACGAAAGACAAAACACAAACATGAAAGACAAAACACAAACCCAAAAAACAAAACACACAAAACATAAAGTGGAAGAGGTAGGTACGGAGGGTGTGGGGTGTGAGGTTCACGTTTGGTTCACCGGCAACATTCATGTTTGAAATAGTCAAATTGCGTCATTGTCCAATTTCTTCTGGTTCAAAAGCTGAACAACAGCTGCCTCATCCAATCAGCGATGACTCATGTGACCCACCCATCCTACCCACCTCTTCTGGTTTCTTTTTTTGTGTGTGTGTTTTCTTTTTCTGTATGGTTGCCGTATCAATATACCGACATTCTATCTGTATGCAGCGCCTCTATTTGTCCAGTTTATGTCACGTGATAGGTAGGTCAGTCATTGGCCAGTTTAGGTCACGTGACTAAGACTAAACCTTAGACTAAATCTTACCCCAAACCTAACTCTAATCCTAAAAATTGTTGCGATATTGGGTTATAACCTAATCCTAAACCTAACCCTAAACCTAAGACGCTACGTACTTGAACTTTGGTAACCGTACCAATACTACCGGGGGTTGTCCGTACGGCAACCGTACACAAAGACACTTTCTTTCTTTTTTGCGTTAGTGTTTTTCCTTTTATGTCTGTTCTCTCTTTTGCATACTGTATATTGACAGAAAAAAAGCTCAGACGTCCACACCAAAAATATTAATACCAATATTTTCATGGATAAGGAAGCCTAACAAGGACTAACAAAGAGATGAAGAACTAATTTGATTATAGGTAATATTTTCTAGTGTGTTTTACAGCTGATTTAAGACACTGGTCAAAATTGACCTGTTATCATAGGAGATGCTAACAGAAAGCTAACACAAGAGGAAGGTTACATTTTTTGAGGTTATTTAATAAAGGCTCAGTAATTGTGATTAATTGTAATTTATCTTTATCAATTGAGAACGTTATTGAATTTGACTTTCAGGGGAAATGCAATTACTTTAATTTGAATTGTAATTGGAAAAAATGGCAGTCACTGTAATTGAATAAAGAAAATTGAAGATGTACAGTAATTGGAATAGAAAAATGTAATTGACCCCAAGCCTGCACCTACTTTTCTCCACATTTATTTGAGCGACCACCCCTGACATCTTGCACAGGTAGGTGGTGTTGTGTGGGAGTCCGTCTGTGAAGCCTATCATGGTCAAGCTGTAGCCATGGGGATCCCGCTGCTCCACGTAGCTTCTGTCTTTGAGCTCAGTGTCTGCTGCTGAGCCCGACACGTTGGTGTTGATGAGGGTCTCTTTGGTTCCTGTGGACCAGGAGAACTCATAGCTGGAGATAACGTTGGGTTTGGGCTCAATCAGACAGTCTACTCTCAGGTTGTTGTCTGGTTTGATACACACAGCGATGAGTTGAGCTCCAACAGGCACCAGGAACACTGAAGCAAAAGAAAACATCTTAATACAGGATTACAATGGATGATCTACTGTTTAACAGTTTCTTTAGATAATAGACTAAAATGCTGTTTTTGTTTTTTGTTTTCTTAACGTTATTATTTGTTCATTCTTTAGTAAATCTATCCTGCCTTGTCCCTTGGTAGACAAAATATGTTTTTGAGCAGATGTTCGCAACTTCTATCACAGCAGGGGCTACAATAATTGTGACATTTATGACAACATTTCAAATAATGATGGATTTACAGGAATGAACAAAGCGTTTTGTCTGTTTTTGTTGCTGTTTTGGGAGTTTCTTGTGTCATTTTGTGTATTTTAGTTGTTATTTTGTTCTTTTGGGGTCATTTATGTATAATTGTGCTGTTGTTTTTCATATTTTTCCATTATTTATGTGTTAATATGTGTGCTTTTTGAGTACATTTGCATATTTTTGTTGAGCTTTTTGCGCTTTATTATGTAGGGGCCACAAAAATCCAAGGGTCACATAAATCTAGAGGAAAGAACAAAGCAGTTTGTCTGTTTTCTGTTGCTGTTTTGGGCTTTCCAGAGTTATTTTGTGTACATGTTTTCTTTTGGAGTCATTTATGTGTATTTCTGCTGTTTTTCAGTTATTTTTGTGATAATACGTGTGTTTTTAGAGTAAATTTGTGTATTTTTTTTGTCCTTTTGTGCTTTTTTCTGTGGTCAAATAATGATGGATCTACAGTAATAAACAAAGCATTTTGTCTGTTTTTTGTTGCTGTTTTGTGCATTTATTGAGTCATTTTGTATATTTTTGTTGTTATGTTGTATCAATTTCTGTGTATTTCTGCTGTTTTTCACATTTTTCAGTAATTTTTGTGTTAATATGTGTGTTTTTACAGTAAATTTGTGTATATCTGTTGTCCTTTTGCGCTTGTTTCTGTGATCACCGCAGGGGCCACAAAAATCCGAGGGTCACATTATCAACATTTAATAAATAATGATGGATCTACAGGAAAGAACGAAGCATTTTGTCTATTTTTTGTTGCTGTATTGTGCATTTCTTTAGTAATATTGTGTGTTTTTGCTGAAATTTTGTTCTTTTGGAGTCATTTTATATTCTGTAAGTTCTTCTTATTCTATCTCTATGTTTAGATGTGCATTTTAAAAACTCTTTTTGTGAGAACTAATTTTTCTTTGTGTAATAAATTTACGTTCAACTATTTGTTTTTAACCTAAATGAAAAGCTGACAAAAACAACTCTTACCTCCAAGTACTTCTATTGTGAGCAGCAGCGTCAACATGACGGCAAAGGTCCCGTCCACCTATGTTACACAACAACAACAACAACAACAACATGTTTGTTATTTTTGATTACTGAGATTCAAGTCTATTTAATATGATTCTCTCTTTGTAAATCAAATCCAGGATTTCTCAGTGTTTTTGCTTTGAACAAAGGGTGAAACCTGTTAGTTTTAGTGTTCGGATACAACTACGCATGCTTCTGTCTTGTTCCAGCACATTCTACTCCCCCAAATGTCCTTCTCAACATCTTTGCTCAAGTCACTGAGGCTGAACTTAAACCTGAATCTAAACCTAAACCAGTGCAAAGTAAGTGTCTTACCTCCTGTCAGGACTGAGAGGTAGAACCTGCTTTCTCTGGTCTGTACTTTAAACAGCTGCTGGTTGCCTCAGTGTGGATAGGAGAGATGCTGGATACAGAGAGGAGGATGAGGAAGAGGAAGAGGAGGATGGAGGAGGAGGGATGGGGAGGACCACAAACTGCTGATTCATCTCTGTCCTCCTCTGCAGTGCTGGACCGAGGACATCAGCTGACGGAAACAAACACAACAACAACTGGGACGTATTCCTCATTTCCGGCAGTGCATGGTGGTGGTGACCTCCTGTCCTTCCACCTTCTGACTCCTGCCCCCATTTGCTGATTCCCATTGCTTTAATCTGCCTTTAATGTCTGACCACAATGACCTTCATTTGATTACATTTTTTCCCAACAGAAATTACAAAAGTATTATTTTTTCTGAGATAAAAACAGAGATGCACATTTTACATGCAAACACATATTTAATGTATACATGATGCAACAAAAATGTGAAAATATATCACCTACAATTTTTTTTTGCACTGTCATACACAACATTACAAAATCACCAGTAGCTCGATGTCGCCACCATAAGGTTGAAGAGGAGAATTACACACAACCATAAGGATATTGAATATATTATTATGCACAGGATGCTGACAAAGTAAAATAAAATGAAATAAAAAACAAAATAAAGGAACTGTTTTTTCTGTAGATGCAAAGAAACTAGAAAAATACTAATTTTGGCAGTGATTACAATGATTTGTCAAAAAACACTTTTCTTAATAAATCTACTTTATCACATTGTAAATCATCAAGATGCATCAGTATTAGTGCATATAATTAAATATGTAGAAAATACGATGAGCATATGTAGTATTTATATAATGGAAATAATTACAAACATGGTAATGAATTGTTATTTATTAGTATGTTATTAGTTTTAGTCCATATTGCCCAGCCCTAAAGTAGTTCTTGTCTGGCACATGACTCCAATAGGGCTGGCCGATATAAATCAAAGTTCAATATATATGGAGTTTTCTATTTTGATGCTATATACTATAACATCTATAACAATATATTTATATTTATAAATACTCGTTTTAGGGGTTTTAGGCGTTTTCGCTACTTCTCAGAACAGCTTGAAAAGCACAGTTAGATGGATATCTGGTTAGTGCATTCTAACCCAGACCTTCCCCTAAACAAGCCACACTACAGAACTCACTCACACATGCTGTCTTTTATTGGAGAATAAGCCAAAAGTGGCACATTTTGTACAGCTGTTTGTTAATAAATGTGCCTGTGTGGTATTATATATCGTATATTGCCATTTAGAGAAAAAATATCGAGCTATGACTTTTGGTCCATATCGCCCACCCAGCTCTACAGTAGTTCCTGTCCGGCGCATGACTCCATCCACTCCATTCAAACTCAAAGTGCGCCCTCCTGGTCCTGCGCAGCGGTTAGTCGGGAGTGTTACATGGAGTGCTGGGCTCAGACTTCACACATTGACAGACATTTGTCAGTCAGACTGAGGTTGGAACTCTCCTGGAAATAATCTGCCCACGCGTTAAGCTGCTTTATCCTCCACCAAACCCCAGAGACGCGCAGAGACGCGCCGCCGCATGTCCAACCAGAGGTCCATCCATCCATCCACACACTGAGAGCTATACTACACACACCTATACATCCTCACTGACTGACAGTCAGACACCAGGACCGAGTGAACCAGGACTTTCCTCGGACACATGAGTGGACCCTGAGAGGAAGGGAAGACAAGTTCATACTGGGAATCTGGCATCCGGGCATGGAACAGACTGGACTGTGGATGATTCTCCTCATAACAACCTGTGTTATTCCAGGTGAGTCCACGCACCAGGGGACTGCTTTTTAAATATCTACTCAAGGTGGAATCAAGATCCACCTTAAGGAAATGCAAGACAAGGCAAATGTATTGGTATGGCGCATTTAATACAAGGCAATCAATGTGCTTCACATGATTAAAAAGTGCAACAAAAATCATTTAACAGTTTAAAAATCAATAAGAACAATAAAACCAGTCGTAAAAACTTTTAATATAGCAGTAAAAACTTTAAATCAACAATATTATGATTCAAAATCTCCCTCTCAGTCTTAAATGAGTGTCCGACCACCAGAATGACGTAATGCACATTTCCCCCTAAAATTAGTCATGAAAATGTGAGAAGAAATCACTGCAAAAGTTAATTCGAGTATTCATATTTACTACTTAAACTATGTATTGGGTGCTGGATCTTGACATGTAATGCACATGTGTCAAACTCATGGCCTGGGAGCCAAATCCAGCCGTTTGGATCATCTGAAAATGACTGCAAAAATGCCCAAATCCACAACAAAAATATAGAAAACAACAGAAAAATACACAAAATCACAGGCTAAAGACACAAAATTACATTAAAAAATACAAAAGGACACAGAAATACACAAAATGCCTCAAAGTAATATACTGAAAATGTTTGTACATCCCATCTAATCTGTTTTTTGTATTCAGGAACTGTTATGCTCTGAGATGGAGACCCCAGGAACAATAGCTACTGCTTTTGCTGTATAGCTGACGGGGAGCTAAATAAATAAAAACAAAACAAAACAAATGAACAAACAAATTAAAAAAGAAAATAAATAACTTAAAGAATAACGGATAACAATTGTAGAAATTGATGCTGCATCAATAAAATATTGCTTTTTAAGTTAAGATATAAACACATTAAACATATGCAATAAATCATTTTTGACTCTTATTAAAAATAGTAACCATAAACCCACTCAACGGGGGACCACATACAGCCCTTAGTTTAATTTTCTGCGGCCCCCACAACAAATCTAAAAAGATAGTAATACCATTAATATGTAGCCTAACATAATACACAAAATAACTCCAAAATGACAGCAAAATGCACTAAATGTCAACAAAAGTACAAAAAGATTACAAAAATACACAAAATGACTCATAAAACACACAAATTGACAAGAGAGACACAAAACAATCACTTAAAACCCACAAATGACAAAAAATATATACACAAAACAACAACAAATACACAAAATGACTCTAAAGACACACAAAATGACAGCAAAATGCACAAAATGTCAACAAAAGTAAACAAAGTAACAGAAAAACATACAAAAATAAACAAAATGACTCATAAAACAGCACATCTATCTCACAGAAGGTCCTGGGTTCAAGTCCTGGGGTAGACTCTTGGGTCTTTTCTGTCTGGAGTTTGCATGTTCTCCCAATGCTTACGTGGGTTTTCTCCTGGTACTCTGGTTTCCTCCCACAATCCAAAAACATTACTGTTAGCTATTTTTGCAATATAGGAGATTACAATATCGCCTATATCAATATATTTTTAGTTGTGTATTAAAGTACTCATTTTAGGAGTCGCTGCTTTTGTTTCTTCTCAGAACAGCATGATAATCATAGTGAGATGGATTTCTGAGTGCGTCCTAACCAGACCATTCCCTCAACAAGTCACACTACAGAACTCACTCACACATGCTGTCCCTTAGCGCAGGGGTTCTCAACCTTGCGGTCGGGAGACACTGCGAGGGGTTCGCCAGATTCCTTCCTTCAAGAAAGAATATTTTTGGAACAATTTCTGTCCAGTTTTGCTTATTTTTACCCTTTTTCTGCAACTACACTAAACTTGCCATATTTTAACGTTGCTTATGATGAGCCATTATTGTCACTTTTAACCTCTTTTTACCATATTTCATGCTTATTTTTGCCAATTTAACCACATTTATATTAGTGCTCATTATTTGCCAGTTTAAACTAATTGTTCAAACTTTTTTCTGCCACTTTTAATCCAATATTGAACCCATTTCACCACCTTTTCTACCATTTTTGGTCACTTTTAACCCATTTCATTTCTGATTAAAACAAGGAATTACATCTTTAAGATGACTATATACTATAGCGCAGATAATAAACTTCCTAGAGAATAGTGGACAACAGAAAACAATCAATGGCTTAAAAATCAATAAGAACTATAAAAACAGCAGTGTAAACACTAAAAGTCATCAGTAAAAACATTAAATCAACAATGATATAATTGAAAATCTCCCTCTCAATCATACGCAGCAGAGAAAGAATGTCTTTAAATTGTATTTCTAAAAGTTCCCATGTGATGCTGCAGCATAACAACTAAAAGCAGCATCACCATGGTTCCTGTGAGCTCTGGGCTCCACTATCTGACCTGTGTCCATAGATCTGAGAGACCTTCTGGGTTCATTCCTGACGAACATCTCACTGATGTATTGTGGACCAAACCCATTCACAGATTTATACACCAGCAGCAGAACTTTAAAGTCTATTCTGAGGCTGACTGGGAGCCAGTGGAAAGACTTTAAAACTGGAGTAATGTGCTCTGACCTCTTTGTTCTGGTTCAGCTGCAGCGTTCTGAACCAGCTGTGGATGTTTGATGAAGAACGTTACAATAGTCCAGTCCGGGGGGGGGGGGGGGGGGGGGGGGTTGCTTACACATGCAAATACAGAGCGATTGTGACAGCATACGGATGCGTTGAGCTGCTGTGATTACTTTCTTTCACTTAGACGTGATGATACCCACCCCCCCTCCCCTTCAGCAGTAATTTTCTCATGTGTGTGTGTTTGTGTGTAATTCATACAGTAGGTGTAACAAAATGACTGCTGCCACAGTCAGACGCTGATATTTTCCCACCTCTGGTCAGAAGTTTAAAAATCCCCTGCAGAGAGAGACAGAAAAGGCTGATTGGACCAGCAGACAGACATGCTCATCGAAAAATTTAACATAATCCACTGACCACAGCTGGAACACACAGACGCTACTGTGCTGAAAATAATCCAACACACACACACACACATATACACAGCTCGTCTGTCCTCTGGCCTTTTTTTTCGTGTGTGTGTGTGTGTCTTTTGAGCAGCATCTCCACAGTTTTGCAAATCTCTTTCTTTTTATTCTTAATCACAGACTTTTTGGCTTCATCTTACCTTTTCATCTCACATCTCCAAACACGGATTCACGACAGTTTTTACATTTTTTTTTATATAATCCTGTGAAGCTTCCCGCTGAAAACCAGCCAAGCCTACTCTCCACATTCTGGCAGGGCCACGAAGATTACAAACACACACAAGCACGAGCATGTGGGTGTGTAATATTCTCATATAAACATGCGCACATGTGCACCCAGAACACAATCAGGAACAATGAGAGATTATTATGATTATGGGAATTTTGTTGTTGTTCTTTTTAATCAGTTAAAAATGAACAGGAGCCCAAATAATTTGATAGAGTGGACGTTAAATAGTTTTTTTTTATACTATCACACCATGTAGATTCATTATTAATATTTTGTTTTAGGTCTACATGGATGAGCTCTTGCAGTATTCTACTAAACATCGAGTATACAAACAATGCAGAGAGCAAAGTGTGCATTTTTTTATTCGCAGCCCCATTAAATTTAACCCTCTTACTTCTTTTATCTGGTTTTCCTTCTGTTTAAAGGGTAAAAACGCACACTTGTGGCGTGTAATCCCAGATCAATCACAGATTTGATGGCTTGAAGATTAAACGGTTAATCTGTCCTCCTCCTCTGCATCAGTTTTTCATTTTCTCATTCGTCAGGAGGTCAGTTGTTGTTTTTCTTCTTTCCTGCTGGAAGCTGCTGCTGACACTTGGTCTGTTCACGCGGATTATTGTGCGGACACTTATTACAGGAACACCAATCAGATCAGTGGGTGTAAGTTACTGGTAAACCCACATCATGACACAGTTTTTCACTCCAGCTTTATATTTAGAGTTAACCAAATCAATCGATTTGTGCAGATTCCCTCAGCAAAAGGAGAAAGCGTGTTGGAGGATGGATGTACTCATTAAAAACACACAAAAAAAGCTTCTAAAAACACAAATCAACAACAAAAATTCTCCAAATGACAGAAAAATACACAAGATGACAACAAGAACACACAAAATGGCAACACGTATACAAAATGATCCTAGACTGGTGATCCTAGACTGAACAACCATATTAAAGAGTTTCCTGCTAATGTTAAAACACTGCAGCCTTTTCAGGAAGTACAGCTACTTCCTGTAAAGTTCAACTTGCGCTCACTCACTGCTAAACAAAAAAGGAAGGAAAAAGCTAAAAATTCTAGCAAGTTCTTGTTGTCTTCTTTTTTTAATAATAGTTTTTTATTCAGACAACTGTTTTTTAGGAAATTTGATTCTGACATGTCTTCTTCAGAGGCATCTGCTGATCGCTTTGATGTTTCCTTGACCTCCACGTAATAATTCCAAAAAGTTATTTTTGAACAATATGTTAAGGTTTCATTTATTCAGACAAAAGTATTTTTTAGGAAATTTACTTTGACCTTTTGCATGTTTCGACTGTCAACTGTCAGTCTTCTTCAGAGGCGTCTGCTGATCGCTTTGATGTTTTCCTTGACTTCCGGGTATTAATTCCAGCAAGTTCTTTTTTTAATACTATGTTATGGTTTCATTTTTTCAGACAACAGTTTATCAGAAAATGTACTTTGATCTGCTCACATGTTTCGACAGTCAACTGTCAGTCTTCTTCAGAGGCGTCTGCTGATCGCTTTGATGTTTTCCTTGACCTCCGTGTATTAATCACAGCAAGTTCTTTTTGTATGAGACGCAAGACCCGATCTTTTGGAGATGGAAAAAGGAAAAAGCTGGTGATGAACCACAATAAGAAAAATGTAAGCTGCTGCGTAAAGCAAAGCCTTTATTGTTAAGATGTAAAAAATCTCCATGTATTTGATGTCATTTTAGGGACAGCTGCAAAGTAGATGTAGGATTTATGATTGTTGTTCTTGACCACAGCACCTGCCACTGCCTTCTGGTATAGCTTCCCTTAAAATGTAAAAAAAAAAAAAAAAAAGGACTGTAGCAATATAATGATGCTGATAGACGATAGAGGATGTCTACTCAGCCTGCAAACGCAACGTCCGGCCACACGCTGCTCTGCTCACGCTGCTTTTTCACGTTGGACATTCAAGCGTGAAACAATATTGCCATTGTTGTGTTACGTTCCCATGGTTGTCTCACACTGCTATTTGTGGATCATTGTAAGGCTGCTGAGGTCATTTCCCATATAGTGTCAACAATGGAAGAATAATGACGGTGGACGTAGCGAATGAGAGGAAATGTGGGCCATTTCAGTGTCTGTGTGAGATTGACGTGGCCTTTTCTGTCTACTCTGGCTTCACCTTAAGTCTCTAATGAGCTCAGGCAAAGAGCTCGCGGGGGGGGGGGGGGGGTGGAAATGGGGGGTTGAGCTGTCAGTGGGAAGAGCATGTGTGTAGTCAGAAGACCAATCACACAAGTAAAAGCTTCCTCACCTCGCTGATGTTAGGCTGGGATCATTGGAATCACAGTGACAGCTTCTGTGGTACTTTGCAGTACCCCACCCACACGGGACTTTGGAAGCAGATGTTGGTATTTGTGGCCAGGGTTGGGGTCAATTGTATTTTTCAATTGCACTTATGTCCTCAATTATCCATGTTCAATTACAACTCAAATGCAATTATGGTGACCAACATTTTTGCCAATTAAAATTAATATTACAATTATTGGCTTCCCCTGAAAGTCAACTAAAAAACATTTACAACTAGAAAAGCACTCGGAGAGCGTAGACCTCTGCCAAGCAGCTCAAGCTCAGCCATATATATATATATATATATATAGAGGGGAAATTTGCATTTCAGTTACATCCCATCCAAGAAATATGAAAAGTCAATCACAGATATAACATGGGAGGACAGGATCGGGAGAACTGTGGGTCGCCGCAAATGCAGCGCCCCGTATCTTAGATGAAAACAGTGGAAAACATGAAGTAAGAAGAAGAGAAAAATGTAAAATGTTCCTAAAGAGAAGTGATAGATAGTAGGGAAAAGTTGATCTTAAATATATCATAATAATTGTTATCTACATCTATCTATAATGCAAGAAAGGTCTGTGTGTGTGTCCGTGGAGCTAATATCTCCCCGACGCAGTGTCTGATCAACCTGAAACTTTGTCAATGGCTTCCAAATACCCAGAGTGTGTGCATCCGTAGTTTTGGAGTAATTTGGTCATCCCAAAACCAATTTAAAACCAATTTAAAATGACCAATCCAAACTGGAACCATGTCAAACATTGTTTTAGAACACTGATGACGTCATCAACAGTGATGTCATCAGAGATACAAATCAGAATGTCATCAGAGTTCCATTGGTGTTCCAAAAGCCCTTGTTCTTTCCTTCCTGCTTTTTCTGCAGCATGAATTTAAATTTTTCATATTATTAAAGAATTATTCCTCAATTTTGACATAAATTGCTCTCCACTTTCTGTAATTGTGATTAGTCTAACGCTGCAATCTCCACCCGTCACAGGAGCATGCACGTAGCCTGTCTAAAACCAACTCACTTATTTGAATGTATTTATATCCTGCTTCGTAGGACAGGGGCTCTCTGATGGAGAATATTTGGTTAGGTAAAGCCCGCTAATTGAGAGATATCCCGGATGCGTTTATCCAGCTTCGTAGTGCAGGCCCCTTGTGTATGTTTCTGTCATTTGGAGTGTTTTTGGAGTCATTTTCCTTGTTTACTTTTGAGGGCTGCTCAAAATTAGACCGAGGGCCATCATCAGTTGCCCATGTTTGGCTTATACCGTTTGAACACCACCACATTAAACTTATTAAGAAAAACATATGGCTCAGGTTGTACCAGCTCATGTGACAATATGGGTTTATTTTATTGATTGAGCTCAGCTTGCAGCTGCTGTGTGTGTGTGTGTGTGTGTGCGTGTGACTCCATACACAGAATAATATCCGATGCTCTCCTCCTAGAGCTGAATCAAAGCCTGTGGCCAAACAAACTCATTAAAGTCCAGAATTACTCCAATCTCTGCTATCATAATCTAAACGATGCTTTTCCCTTGTGGTGCCTTGTGCTGATAAGGATGAACATGGTGAAGGTTAATCTGGGACGTTGTGCATATTTTGGTTTCACAGAGAAGCCTCCCAGTTAAAGAAAGTAAAAATTTTTGTAATTATTTATCTGTTGTTAAACTTGCAGTGAAAGTATTGACTACAAACCAAGGCATTGCTTGTTGGTAATGACATCTCTCAAAGGATGTTTTTTACCTTCCAGTTTTTCATAAGTAAAGGGTTTTTTCTTCTAATTCTTTTATTTATTTCAGCAGTGCAGAAAGATATCAGATAAGAGCTGGGAAAAAACCCTTCTATTGTGAATCAGTGTGGTCAGAATAACACTCGTAATAATGATTTTCTGCACTTAGAAAGTGCAAGTAAAAGTATTATAAAAACCAAAATACTCAAACATTGAAGATACATGAAGACAATACAGCAGCACTCACTCAATGTATAGACATTTAAGTAATGAAAGAGGGTAAGTGATGAATGAAGAACACCTGAGTGGAAACATGAGGTAAGATTTTAGGTCATCCTCAGGTCTCAGAGTGAGGTATCATGTCTCAGCAACGCCTTTAAAGGTCCCATATCGTGCTATTTTTCACCCATCTCCATTTGTTCTAAGAACCCCAAAAACATAGTATTTAAGGTTTATTTTCTCAAACTCGCCTGTTTGCCAGAATTTTAGCCTCTGAAAAGTCACTTTTTGAGCAACTCTCCACAAACAGGCTGATTTGAGGCCTACTTATGCATATTCATGAGTGGGCGTGTCTATGAACGGGACACTGACTTCCTCCTCCCCGCACGGTAACGTAGGGCCAGAGGACGGCCCACCCTCCTCCCACCCACTCCGTAGCGGAGCTCATGCTGCTTTATAAACATGAGACATAGCGTGGCGGCGGGGCGTTCACTGGCACATACATGAATGTAGAAAATACATACATGCACTGTGCGAAGGATGCTGAAATTCTCAGCTTTGTGGGCGTGTCTGTTTACATGTCAATCACGGCAGAGAGCTTCCTGGAGGCGTGGCTTCTCCAGCTCAGTGCCTTGTCAAATTCGTCATCAAAGTGGGAATGCGTCATGAAGTTGTAGCGAGGTGTTTGGGCTCACCCTGTAGTAAGAAAGGAGCAAATCACCCTCTAACTAACGATTGAGGGAATCAATGAAAAAAACACTTTGGGCATGTGTATGAAGCCATAATAGCACTTTTATCATGTTTAAAGCACAGAAAAGAAGATTTAGCGTAACATGGGCCCTTTAAATGACACGGCCTCAGGCTTCAAAGTAAAAGTTGTCAAACTCAACGGCCTGATTCCGTAAAACGTGACATGGCATTTTACTTTGAAGAAACCGAAAGTACACATGAAGTACGTAGAAAAGCCGTTTTTTTCCTTCAATTTTTTCAAAGTTAAGATATATATATATCAAGTCAACGTATAGTTTGATTAATAAGTACATAGTTAAATAAAACCTTGATATATCTTAACCTTTAGAAAAAAATAGAAAACAACACCTTTCAACTCACTCTCGTATCCGAAGCAGCACATATTGATGACGTCATTTGTATTTTCCCGTTTCTACAATACAACGTCATGTCAGAAAACCGAAAAAAATTATTACGCAAATTGTTATTCCCATTGCAGTTATGGCTCTGAATGTGCACTAATCTCACAAAGATTATTGCAATTGTATAAATTAATATTAATGCTCCAAAGTTAAAAATATGAAAATATTTATTTAGTGCTGATATTCCAACAATGCACAATACAAAATAAAAGGCCTATCACTGCTGGAGAAGAGTTCTCTCATTAAAGTTCTTGGTGAGGATCAGCTTTCCTACTGTATTTATTATACAAGCACACAGAGCGTGTGCGTCTTGGAGCGCGGCGTTTGCTTTACAACATCCGGTTGGCTTGTTTTGGTGAAAAGAGTGTTTTGGCGGCCGGAATTTTCTGTATTTTTGTTCTGTAATTCTCTGTTTTGTTGTGTTTTTCCCGGATTTATTGTGTGCATTTATTTTTGCGGCTGCACAAAACTAGGGCACCATGTTGCTGTGTTTGCACTGAGGAAAGTGAGCTCAAAGTCTGCATGTGTGCACAAAGAAATAATGTTGAATCAGCAATCTCTTTTATTTGACATGGTATTTTATCAAAAGTAGAATTATTTCTACATTCCCTGAAGCCAACAAATGAAATATGATTGTGAGTGACACATGTAAACACACGTGATTGGTGTACACTCAGGAAGTGTGGATTTGTTGAAGGGGATCAGTAAGTCAATGGGAACACCAGCCAAACAAATCGTGCTTATTTTTACTCCACTCAGTAGTGGTTCTATCTCAGTTATTGTTGTTGTGCCCTTGGGCAAGGCACTTCACCCATCAAATAGCCTAGTATGAATGGGTATGAATTGCGCATGAATGCTGGTGGTGGTCAGCCATGCTTCTTTCAGTTTGCCCCAGGGCAGATGTGGCTACATTGTAGCTTACCACCACTGGCATGACTGATGTAAATGAATAGTTTCTGTAATGCTCTATGATTTTTTTTAAAGTGCTATATAAATCTAAGCCATTATGATTTATTTGGATCCGAGGGTCACATTATCAACATTCATATCAGTATTGAGAATAAAGGCCAATTTGAGCATTAACACAGGAAAGAACAAAGGGTTTGTGTGTTTTTGTGGTTGTTTTGTATTTTCTTCCTTTCATTTTTGTATATTTTTTGTGTTTTTTGAGTAATTTTGTGTATTTCTGTTGTCATTTTGTGTATTGTTCAAGAAATTTATAATTTTCTGAGTCAGTTTGTGCATTTTTTTGTAGTTTTGTGTGTTATTGGAGTCAATTTGCGTGTTTTTGCTACTATTTTGTGTGTTTTTGTTCCAATTTTATGTATTTTTGGAGTCATTTTGTGCTATTTTGTAGTTTTGTGTGTTATTGGAATCGATTTGTGTGCTTTTGTTGTCATTTTATATATAGTTAATAATGTATATTTTTTCAAGTTATTTTGTGCTTTTTTTTGTAGTTTTGTGTGTTATTGGAGTCATTTTGTGTGTTTTTAAAATAATTTTGCGTATTTCTTTGTAATTTTTTTAGGAAATTGTTAGTTATGTATTTTTTTTGAGTCAGTTGGTGCATTTCTTGTAGTTTTGTGTGTTATTGGAGTCATTTGGTGTGTTTTTGTCACAATTTGGTCTGTTTTTTTTTTTTCTTCCCATTTTGGAGTCAAAGTCGAATTATTTCTACATTCCCTGAAGCCTTCAAATGAAATATGATTGTGAGTGACACATGTAAACACACGTGATTGGTGAACACTCAGGAAGTGTTGTGGTGCTGTGGATTTGTTGAAGGGGATCAGTAAGTCAGTGGGAACACCAGCCAAACAAATCGTGCTTATTTTTACTCTACTTTAATCCGTGACCTTTGACCTCAGCTCACCTCTCACGCTGATAAAATGTATCACCTTTGACAGCTCAGCCCACATTATAAGCTCAGCGTGCTGCGCTGACTGTGAGCAACTCAAAAGGCGCCAGCGTGATACTGCCAGTGTGTGTGTGTGTGTGTGTGTGTGAGATACTGATGCTGATGCTGATGCTGGCTGGTTTGTTTCTCCTCCTGCAGGGACCGATGGACAGACTGTGGAAATGGACAGTGAGAAGTCGGGGTACATCGGCTCAAAAGTGGATCTCCGATGTCGGTTCATCAATAGCTTCCCGCCTGTCAAAATCTCCCAGGTAACTACACCTGAATGTTAAATAACGAGTGCAGATCCAGTCAATAAAAAGGCTTGAAATGAGGCAATGTCCTTCAGGAAGAAAAATAAGTTTCACAAATTGAATTTGTAGAATAGATTCATAAAAATCACAGATTGGCAAATTTGATCACAGTCAGGAACACAAAAACGTGATAGTCTGATCTAAGGGCCACATTATGCAGGGGCGGGTCTAGGAAATCTTGGTTAGGGGGGCACTGCAGGGCCACAGACACGGATTATGGTGGCACCCAAATTTTCAAATAATAAAACAATCACTTAAAATTCCACTTAACAATACTGTTTACCCTAAGTTATATAATTATTTGAAACATTTCCCTTATATATGTTGAAGAAAAAAACATGTTAAACATCTAAAGAAAAAAAATGCATGTGATATGTAGTAAATGCTATAAAATTGTTTATCATATGTATTTATTTTAAAAGCATAACAATAGTTTATCCTGACAAAAAAAATAAATAAATAAATATATATATATATATATAAACAAATTTACAAACTACAATTTCTTTTGTCTTGTGAATCTGGATGGGGTGGCACTTGGGGTGGCCAATAAGATTTTAGGGGTGGCACAAGCCGCCCTGGGCCACCCCTTTGGCCCCGCCCATTTAATCTCACAATCTCAACGCAACCATTGTTATTTTTGTACATTTTTGTTGTCGTTTTGTGTGTTTTTTTCTCTCATTTTGTGCGGTTTTTGCCCATATTTTGTGTGTTTTTTGTCATCATTTTGTGTATTGGTCTCTGGTTATGTGCTGTTATTGTTGTTGTTTGGTATCAGTTAATACATTTTCCTCTCACTTCATATGTTTTTGTTGCTGTTTTATATTCTTGACATCATTTAGTATATTTTTATCTTATTTTATGTGTTTTTGTTGTCGTCTTTTGTGTTTATTTTTAGTCTCATTAAGTTTACTTTTCTTCTAATTTTGTGCATTTTTGTTATAGATGGTGTAGATTTGTCGTCATATTTTGTGTGGTGTCTGGTGTTAACTTGTATATTTTTCTCTAATTTCACATTTATTTGTTGTTGTTTTATATTCTTGATATCATTTAGTATATTTTTCTCAACATTTCTGTCTTTTTATGGTCGTTTTGCATGTTTTTGGTGTCACCAGTTTATTTTTTGAGTCATTTTTAGTATTTACTTTCGGGGGACCGCACAAATTTAGATTGAGGGCCACATATGGCCCCCAACCACATGACAGATCCTCTGATCTTGTGTCTGAAGGTAACCTGGCAGAAACTGGTGAACGGCAGCAAGCAGAATGTTGCTATTGCGAATCCTTCCCTGGGCGTGTCCGTGGCCCCGCCCTACAAGGACCGTGTCATCTTCAAAAATGGAGCAGTGAGGCGTCGAACTCCCAACCTCGAGGACACCACCATCACCTTTTCTGCGCTTGGCCTCACTGATGAGGCCACCTACATCTGTGAATACACCACCTTTCCAGCAGGGAACCGAGAGAACACAGTCAACCTCACCGTGCACGGTAAGGCTCAACTTTTTACTGTCTAGTTTCATCATTCTTTTCATAACAACAGTAACTTTAGTCTTTTACTAAACTCTATGACAGACTTTGGCAGCTCTCAGTCTAACTTTGTGTGGTCCCCAAAGTAAACACACAAAATAACAGAAAAATACACAAATCGAGTCACAAAATGACAGAAAAACAATACCTACAAAAATACTCCATAAACACACAAGACAACTACGAATACATTACTGAAGAATATACAATATGGCAACAAAAATACAAAATCATACAAAAAAATGAGAAAATACACAAAGCAATAAAAATCGCACACGAAACATGACAGAAACTCACAAAATGACAAAAATATCTAAAATTATTGCAAAAACCCACAAAACGAGATCAGAAATACACTAAATGATTACAAAATTGCACATAAAACATCACAAAAACACACAAAATACAGACAGAATTCACAAAATGACAAAGTTACACAAAATAATAAAAAAAAAATAAATCCCACACAAAACTACATCAGAAATACACAAAATGAATACAAAAATGCACACAAAAATAAAAAAATATCACAGAAATAAATGATAAAATACACAAAACGACTAAATTATAGAAAATTATTGCAAAAATCCAGAGTGACAAGAGAAATATAAAAAGAAGGTTCCAAAACCACACACAAAACATGACAAAAATACACAAAATGACAAAATGTCATTTGTGCATCACAAAGATGCACAAATGACAGATAGATGCCACAAAATGATGAAATCACACAAAAAAAACCCACAAAACAACATCAGCAACACACAAAATTATTACCAAAACCACACCCGAAACATGACAAGAACACATAGAATGATTACAAAAACACATAAAACAGCATCATAAATACACAAAATTATTCAAAAACTGCAGGTTTGCTCGTAACAATTTCCTCGAGCTTTCATGTCCTCAAAAGCAGATTTTTATTCCCTCAGTTCGTCCTACGACACAGATGAGTTTGTCAACGCCGACACTGGTGGCTCGCTCTTCTAACATAAAAACTCCTGTGGCCACGTGCACGTCTGCCAACGGAAAACCAGCCGGCACCATCAGGTGAGCAGATGATTGGAGCCTTTCTACCTTTGGAGCGAGGAGCGATTCGCTCCCTGATAATAATATACTGTAACTCACTGATCTGAGCAGGTGGGAGACCAGGGTTCCTGGAGAGGTGACAACACGGGAGGTAAAAAACGCAGACGGGACAGTTACGGTCCAGAGCGACTACATCCTGGTCCCCAGCAAAGAGAGACACAAGGAGACGCTGGCGTGTGTGACGACGTACAATGAGGAGGTTTACACCGACAGCGTCACCCTGGATATACAGTGTAAATAAAGCCTCTCTCATCATCACAAACAGGATTGGGCTCAATTACATTTTTCAATTGCAATTACGTCTTCAATTATCCGTGTTCGATTACAACTCAATTATGATTACAGTGACCGGCATTTTTTCCCAATTACAATTAGAATTGCAGTTGTGATTTTCCCCATGAAAGTCAATTGCAATTATGGTCTGAATGACTTAAAGTTCAATTACAATTTAAAACAATTACCAAGCCTGAAATAACAAACCTAACCTTCCTCTTGTGTTAGCTTTCTGTTAGCATCTCCTATGATAACAGGTTGGTTTTATCTTAAATCAGCTGTAAAATAATATTATATATAATCTTATTTGTTTCTCATCTATTGGATACCTTGTTAGGCTTCCTAATCAATTAAATTATTTTTATTTACTTTGGTGTGTGCATCCAAGCTTTTTAATGTCAGACTGTATACCCCTAGATTTAAATTTTTTTAATAATTTTTTTTAAATGATAAAATTATCCTAAAGAGAACTGACAGGTAGTGGGAAAACTTGATCTGAAACACAATTGAATAATTATTAACTACGTACAGTATGTGTAATCCATTGAACTGTAACATGGTTCCACAGATTTATATTTAATTAAATTGTAAATGACAGTTTTTTTTATAGAATTTCCATGACAATTGCAATTATGATTACAACAGCAACTTATTGTTCCAATTTCAATTACAATTGTAATTACGTCATAATTGAAATGAAATATTACGTGATTACAATTGTAACTGACCCCAACCCTGATCCCAAACATTAGAAACTCAGGTCAAAAACTATGTACTTAGCTTTTTAACTCCACTTTTTGTGTGTGCCAGATGAGCCAGATGTTTCAGTGGGCGGGTATGATGGGAACTGGTACCTGAACCGAGAGAATGTCCAGCTAAACTGTCAGGCTGATGCCAACCCAGCCGTGTCTCTGTATCAGTGGAGGCTGTGAGTACACCTGCTGCCCCTCAGGGGGGGGCGTCACTGATCAGCATGTGTTTGATGATGACAGGCATTTTGGAAGTTTCCAGATGAAAACACACACAACCTGACAGCTTTCCCAGCATGCTCCTGCACCCGTCTCTTCTTTTCCCTTTCCTACATCCAACTTTACTTTTTGTGTATTTTTGTTGTCATTTTCTACATTGTTAGTAATGTATGTTATTGGAGTCAGTTGGTTCATTTGATTGTAGTTTTGTGTGTTTTTGGAGTAATGTTGCGTGTTTTTGTTACTATTTTGTGTGTTTATGATAGAATTTTGTGGATTTTTTGAGTCATTTTATGCTTTTTTTTTTTTGGTAATTTGTGTTTTTGAAGAAATGTTTTTGATACCTTTTCTGTGGGTTTTTAAAGTCATTTTTTCCTTCTTTTTTCTAATTTTGTGTTATTGAAGTCATTTTGTGTGTTTTTGCTACTATTTTGTGTGTTTTTGGAATCATTTTGTGCTTTTTTTGGGTAATTTTGTGTGTTATTGAAGTCATTTTGCATGTTTTTGTTACTATTTTGTGTGTTTTTGATAACATTTTGTGTGTTTTTGGAGTCATTTTTTCCTTCTTTTTTCTAATTTTGTGTGTTATTGTTACTATAGTGTGTGTTTTTGTTACTATCTTGTGTGTTTTTCCAGTCATTTCGTATATTTTGTTGTAATTTTGTATATTGTTCAATATGGTATGCTTTTGGAGTCATTTTATGCTTTTTTTTATAATTTGGTGTGGTATTGGAGTAATTTTCTGTGTTTTTGTAACAATTTTTCTGTGTTTTTGGACTCATTTTGTGCCTTTTTTGTAGTTTTGTGTGTTTTTGGAGTCATTTTGTGTATTTTGTTGTAATTTTGTATATTGCTCAGTGAAGTATGTTTTTTGAAGTAATTTTGTGTATTTTTAATGTAATTTTGTGTGTTGGAGTCATTTTGTGTATTTCGTTGTTTTTGTCTATTTCTTTTTCATGTTGTGTGTTTTTGTTGTCTTAATGTCTGTTTTTCGGGATTTATTTTGTGCATTTTCTTTTGCGGCTGCACAAAATGGGGGCACCAGTTTGCTGTGTTTACACTGATGTTGGAGCTACACTGAGGGAAAGTGAGCTCAAAGTTTACATGTGTGCACAATGCAATAATGTTGAATGACTAAAGAAGTCTTTGTTTGGCCCGTGCAGGATTAACGGCTCCCTGCCGAGCAACGCGGAGATCCGAGACAACGTGCTTCTGTTTAAAGGCCCGGTCACGTATGACCTGCAGGGAACGTATGTGTGTGATGCAACAAACAGCATCGGAACCCAATCAGAGTCCGTGGAGGTCAGCATTATCGGTATGTGAGCACGGACATTCAATGGTACTAGTTTCATATTTTCCTTTGAATGGTTCGATATCGATTCATAACATCCTTAAATCAATCATTTCATGTAATTTCTATTGTGTGTAATGCAATCATTTCTTAATGTGAACATTAATATTATAATATTACTGCTATGATAATGATGATGGATATACAGTATATTAATGTATTTTGAGGGAAAAACACCCCCAAAACAATAAATCTTATGTTTTAAAAAATAAATGGTTTTTTTTTCTGATGCAATGGTTGTTTTATTTTTTATGTTACTCGTGAAAAACTAATAAACAACAAATTATTATAAGACACAGAGGCAAACTACAATACAATGACCTCATGTAAATATTAATGAGTGGTGAAATAAGCCAAAGTTGGGGTCCTAAATAAAAATGAAGAAGTTGAATAAAGAAAAATAGTTTCATATCCCAAGAAAGAGTCATCTTTATACTGTACAATAAAAGAGAAATCTGATTTTTTTTTACATTCCCACATGCAGTTATGGGCCAATAAAATGGTAAAAATAATGTTTTTTTCAGATTTCAAGACACTATCACCCAAGAACCAAAGCATATGTGATTAATCATTAGTCTATGTTCATAGCTCTAAGCTGAACAAATTACATTGCATATGTAGAGTTTTTTACTGAAGACCCAAACATGTTCCAGACCCCAAACCCTGACAAACTTTGAGCTGTATTATTATACCACAAACTGACACCCCCCCCCCCCTCACTAAATTGTCCATATCTCAAAAAGTATTAATCCAATCAAACTAATGATGTACAGCATGTCTATTGAATAATCATGGAATCAATACCCAGCTCTATTACTATTACTATTATATCTGCAAATTGCATGAAGCATTAAAGATTTAAAGATTTGTTATTGGTATTTTATTTCTTTATTCAGTTGTTGATTTATTACTTTTTTTTTTTTAAACAGTTTTTTATTGTTAATTTTATATTAATCTGTGTTTATTTTGGTTCTACAGAAAAGCCTCTACCGCAGATCGCCACCGGTGATGTCATCAGTGTCGTCGCCTTATTATTGGCTGCTGGAGTGCTCATGGGCATCACCATCACTGTCCTAGTGCTAAAAATAAGAAGTCAAAAAAGCAACTCTTCGTATGTACCTACGCTCTACCTTTTCTCTTTTACACGTGTTGTTTTATATTCTTATCATGTGGTTTTTCCTCATCACTAGAGGTAATTCTCCGTCCAGCAAAATGGCCCCGCCCACGAGGAAAAGGCCGGCCGATGATATTCAGGTAAGGAACCTATAGAACATTTCCCAAAATGTGCAGTAAACAACCACATTTCAGTGATGTACAGTGGAAAAACATGATTAACAACGTATAAAACTCAATATTGTGATGAAAGAAGCATTCCTGCATTGACTTTAATGAATAAATGAATTTACAATTCATGTCTGCATTTAGAATAATAACCAATCTGGGCATTAACACAGGAAGGTATTTACAGTATTTGTGTGTTTTTCTATCATTTTGTTCATGTTGTTTTGTTGATGTTTTTCATTTATTTTGTATATTTTTGTTGTTATTTTGTACTTTTTGGAGTGATATCACATATTTTTATTATAGTTTTGTGTGTTTTTGTTGTTGTTTTGTTGATGTTTTTTGTGTTTTTTGTTTATTTACTATATTTGTATTGTTGTTTTGTAGTTTTAGGAGTCATATCGCATATTGTTATTGTAGTTTTGTATATTTTGTTATTTCTATATTTTTCACCATTTTGTTATCATTGATTTTGTGTTTTTTGGAGTGGTTTTGTTTTCATTTTGTATATTTTCAGTTATATATTTATACTCATTTTGTTTTGTTTTTGGAGTCATTTATGTGTGTTTTTCTGTCATTTGTACATAGTTTTGTATATTTGTTGTAGTTTTTGGAGTCCTGTTGCATGTTTTTAATGTTGTTTTGTATATTTTTTCTGTCATTCTGAATATTTTTGTTGTTTTGTGTGTTTTAAGTTATTTGTACTTGTACTTTTTTAGAAGTTTTTGTGTATCTTTGTAGTTGTTTTGTGCTTTTTGTTGTTGTCTCGTTTGTTTTTGTAGGTTTTTTTTTTTTTGTCGTTTCTATATTTTTTGTCATTTTTGGTTTTTTGAAGTAATTTTGTGTATTCATGTTGTCTTTTTTGTGTGTTTTTCTGTGATTTTTGTGTGTAGTTTGGAGTCATTTTGTATAGTTTTGCTTTTTGGTGTTTTTTTGTGCATTATTCTGTCTTTATTTGTGTTTTTGGAGTCACAGCGCACATTTTTGCTGTTGCTTTGTGTGTTTTAAGTCCTTCCGTTTTTTTTAAAGTAGTTTTTGTATATCTTTGTAGTTGTTTTGTTTTTTTTTTGGAGGTTTTTTTTTTTTTGCTTATTTTTGTTGTCATTTTGCACGTTAACTCTGGGGGGTACACAAAATTAGGACAAGGGTGTCTGTCTGAATGGCTTGTGAGTTTCATTTCAATCAAAAGTCATGCTTATATCATGCCTACTCAGTCCAGAGGAAGGCTCTAATCAGTCCATGCAAACCAGTAGCTTGTTGGAGGATTAATGTTTTTTTTTTTTTTTTTTTTTTTTTTTAACAATGTCAGCGCCTTTAGGCCTTTTCCAGCAGTTTGACCACAAATAAATGCTGTTATTAAAAAAAAATCCCTAAGGAGACGAATTTAATACATCTCATGCAATAGAAGGTTATTATAGGTAGTTTTTTTTGTCTGTCCTGCATTACTTTTCAACCACAAATCCATTAAGTTGCATAATTTACCCGTGAAGCAGGAATCTTACTAAAGGGCAGCTGCCATTGTGTGTTTGAATGGAATAGAAAGGCTTTTGTGTAAACCTCAGCCTACTGGACTGTTGGCTTTTATGTTAAGACAGACTAATGGACCGGTGTGTTCAAAGAGCTAAAAAAGCCAATGACGAATCAGCTGACATATGACCTCACATGCCTTTCAGTGATATTGAATTAAAAAAAAAAGGCTCCAAAAATAATCAAATTACTTTAGGGAAGAAAAGTCCATTATGTTAAATCGCAAAAATGTAAAAGCTCTCATTCAGAAGATATATAATAATTGTCATTATTTTGGAATTGAAATTATTATTTTTCTTTATTGTTTTTTTTTGTTGTTGTTGTTGTTGATGGATTAGTTTCTGACATTTGAGAAAACTTCAGTGTGGCAGCTTTAGTTTTGGAGATAAAATGATAAATTCAGTTTAAATTCCACATTTGTGTTTGCTATTTGACAAAAAAAAAAAAAAAACAATTAGTCTTTGGTCATTTATTTTTCTAATTCTATAAATTATTTATTATTTATGCTTAAGCTGTCAAGGAGACATTGGCAACTGGTGGCCCGGGGTCCACATGTTGCCCTTAGTCTACTTTTGTTTGGTCCCCAACATAAACGTACCAAATGACACTAATACACAAACAAACTGCAAAAATACACAAAATTATTCCTAAAACTCCATTAAATTACATAAGAAAAGCAAAATACACAAAAAGTGACTATGAACATAAAAAAAATATACAAAACAACATACACAAAATACACAAAATTCCTTCAAATAAACATACAATAACTACCAGAACAAAGGAACAGAAATACACAAAAAAAGCCTTTGTTCGTTCCTGTGTTAAGGCTCAGATTGGTCATCATTCTAAATGCTGACATGAATGAATTATATAAATCATATTTTTGTGGCTCCCGCTGGTGAAAACACTTGCCTTTGTCTGGTTTAAAGAAATTATTCTCACCTGAGTCACAACCTGAAGGCTTTTTAATTATGCAGCAAAGTGATATTCCTTCATACTTCCAAAGGTTTTATTTGAACCATTTACTTTACTCATTTGCTGTTATGGTGCTGCAAATTAAACATTTTACGTATTTATTTATTTATATATTTTTTTAATTGTTCTTTTCACTATGAAATATGCAGTCTGGATCCGATCTGGATGAAATTTGGATAATTGAGTAAAACCCAACTGAACTGAGTCAAATTTCATAAAAATCTGTCAATTACAAACCAATATTATGAATTTTTGAAAATTTCACCAATAATTAAAGCAGTGGTTCCCAACCCTTTTTTGGGTCGTGACCCCATTTTGATATCACAAATTTCTGGTGACCCCAGAGACTTTTTTTAAAATCACTTTTTGATCACGATTTTGATTTTTATTCTGTATTTCTTTAACTAGATTCATATTTTGAGGAAGTGAGAGTATAGAATACAGTTGTTAGAGATTGTGTGATGGTGAAAATAAAATTATAATCTAAAAAAACTATGAAAAAAAATATGATTTACATTTTTTATCATTTACTAGATATTTCAGACGACCCTATTTTAATTCACAGCGACCCTCATATGGGGTCACGACCCCAAGGTTGAAAAACACTGGTGTAAGGTCTATTTTTGGTTAATAAGCTGTGAAAGTACTTTTGACGTAATCTCACGCTGGTGAGAATATGACGTCTTTGGTGAAGTTTAATGCATTTGTTCCTGCTCATAAATCAGATCTAAAGTTCTTTCTCTTTTCTTGAAGCATTCAGCGCGGTTCTATGAGGAACTTCCCAACACGGCCGACTACGTGAGCTACAGACTGGCCTGTAACAAGGAGGACTACCCAGAGCCGTACTCCCCCCCCATCCCCATCCAGCCCCCGCTGTCCTTCCTGCCCCAGCACCCCTACCCCTCCCCTCAGCAATCATCAGCCACCACCACCACCAGCAGCACCATCAGCTCTAAAAACACCTTCTCTCCCACTACTCACACCACGGCTATCTTTAAGTACCCGTCTGTGCCGGGTCTGTCCTCCCCTCCACCTCCGGGGGGGGTGCCGTACACGTTTCCCAAAGAGCAATACGTGTGAGACTTTTCTGAACCAACATGAACATTAAAACGCAGGCTGCACTTCCTCACGGTAACTCTGCAGCTTCTGGAAGAATCTGGAATTCCAAAGACAATGAGCAGCTCGTGGACTCAAGTCCATCTTTGAACCATGTTCTCTTTTCTCGTGTCCTGTCGTGATGTCTGCTTTGTGGAAATGAAAGGCACATTTGTCAAACTTAAGGTCCGGGGGCCAAGTTCAGCCTGCAGGAAGATTTTGTTCAAAGACAGCAAAAACAAGAGTTTTTGGAAATTATCATATAAATTGTAGATAAAATATGAGCTATATATATATATATATACATATATATATATATATATATAAATAATATTAAATCGCAATATTTTTTTTAAAAACCTGGAAAGTTCTCGCAAATTGTCCCACAGAATTCTGACAAATTACATCGCAAATTTCGAGGAACAAATTTGTTGCCAAGTCAAGGATTGCTTAACATTCAGGATTTTGTTTAAATTTGTGCTTTTTCCTTTTCAAAAACATGGATTTTTCTGGTCAAACTGGGTTGTATGTGGCCCTTAAACTAAAATGAGCTTGACACCTCTGTTTTAGGATGTCAAACTCATTCAGGGGCCAATTACGGATCAGTTTAAAATGATTGTGTTCTAGTTCTCAATATCAGTTCAATTCACTTCAAAAAATATTGATTTTGCAACCAATTTTTGTGTAATTTAGAGGAATTTGTGGAATTGGTTGTAAGAAATTGCAAGATTTGTGTAAAAATTAAGTTATTCTAAACAATGTTCAAAGTTCAAACAAATTAATGTAATATAAACAGTAAAAGGCCCTAAAATTATTGTTGAGTAGGTGAATTATAACTAAATTATTTGGTAATTTACACAATAATTCATGTTTTCTCTGTCATTTTTCATTTTTACTTTCTCCTTTGGGCCACATTGGATTCTCTAAAGGCCAGATTTGGCCCCCGGGCCTTGAGTTTGACACGTGGGTTAGAGGATTGTGAATCGAATTGCATTGGAGAAAAAAAATGTAAATTGTATTGGATTACATCTGACTCAATGGGATTATCTCAATGTGGTTGACTCCTTCCTTTTCTCCTCTTGGGCATTTTCTGTTTTTATTATTTTTTTAAAAAGACAAACTTTAAAAAGTTTATCTTCATCTCTGATGCCAACTCTTGTTATCCTGTGTTTGTTGACACTAAAGATAGAGTGAAGCAGCTGTTCCACAGGCTTTTTTACTGTGAAACAGCAGATGTTACTTCTTGGTCCAGTTTTGATGTAATTCTTCTACCGTCCTTGTATTTTGTATCAAATTATCATTTTTGTAAAGAAACGAAAGCTTTTTATTTGTTGAAGATGTTTTATGGACTGTGATGTTTCTATTTGTGGTCTTTGTGGTCTAGTATTCATTGACACTGGTTGTTGGATGAACTTTGCATTTTTAGCAGTTAAATAAAAACCATTGTGAAAAAACAATGGGTTTGTGTGTTTCTGTTATTGTTTTGTGTTTTTGTCATTTTTGTTGTTGTATTGTGTTGTATCTTTTTGTGCACTTCTGGAGTAATCTTGCCTATTTATGTTTGATGTTTTGTATATTTTTCTGTCATTCTGTATGTTTTTAGTGTGTATTTGGAGTCATTTTGTTGTTGTTTTGTACATTTTTCTTTCAGCAGTATCTTTTGTTGTTTTTTGTTTTTGATATCATTTTTCTTGTCATTTTGTAAATGTTTCTGTCATTCTGTATTTTATTTTGCTTTTTGTGTTTTTGGAGTAATTTTTGATGTCGTTTTGTATTTTTTTTTTTTTGGAATTCTGTATATTTTTTGTTGTTTTGTGTGTTTTTAGAGACATTTCTCTTGTCTTTTTGTATATTTTTCTGTCATTCTGTATGTTTTGTTGTTGTTTTGTGTGTTTCATAGAGTCAATTCTGTTGTTTCTAATATTTTTCTGTCATTCTGTATTTTTTGTGTGCTGTTGGTGTCATTTCTGATGTTGTTTAGTGTACTTTTCTGTCATTCTGTAATTTTTTCTTGTTTTGTGTGTTTCTAAAATCATTTTGTTGTCATTTTTGTTGTCGCTTTGTATATTTTCCAGTTATTTATCTTGTGTGTTTTTAGAGTAGTTTATGTTCTCCTTTTTGTGTGTTTTCCTGTAATTTTGTATGTTTTTGGAGTCATTTTGGTCATTTATCTCACAAAATACCACAGTGGGAACACAAGCCGCCTGCATCCTGAGAGCGATCACAAACCACAACATGCTCACAGAAGATCATGTAAAGTAAGATATTACTCACAATGTATATGTACATTAAATTATTCAATATATCAATAATAACACACAATTCTACAACGTCTCTACACTGAATGGACACAATATATATATATATATATATAGCCTGGATTCATGCCGACTTAAACAAACTTATGTAAGACTGTGAATAATACATTACTTCCAACACAAAGAGTACTCATCTCACCAAAGATCAGGATATAAATCTACCATGTCCACCTCTATGTGGACTTTATAGAGGCTCAAGCTTTACCTTTTGAGGCTATAGCTAACTTTCACTGAGTCCAGACTTCTGCCCTATTTCCATCTGCATGTTTCCATGACACAATGACTGCTCACACTGAAAAGTGTTGCATGATATTGAGTCACCAGCAGGATTTTAGAGCAGCCTGTGGCCCTTTAGCATTGCAGCTTGTTGCACTGGATCTGCTCTTCTTTGGCTGAATATTAAACGGCTTTACTTCTGGATTTCTCCTAATAAACTATATTCATTCATGAAAATAGGTAGTGGTAATATTCTCTCAACCGGGGAGTTTTAATTTGACAGATTGACACAGAGGTAAGAACAGCTTTCTCCATATTCTCTTTTCTAGGTTTTTCTGCCTTCTTTTCTGTTCTTTTGTCTATGACACACGTGTCAAACTCAAGACCCGGGGGACCAAATCCGGCCCCCTAGAGCATCCGATTGGGCCCGTAGGAGAAAGTTAAAAATGACAAGAGAAAACATGAATTATTGTGTAAATTACCAAATAATCCAGTTGTAAATATCTCAAATTCACCTACTCCACAATATTTTTTAGGGGCTTGCATTTTTCCTTTGTTTATATCACATAAATACAGTGATTTTAAATTGCAAATTGTCTCAATTTTTCCACAAATCTTGCAATTTCTCACACACAATTCCACAAAATTCCTTTAAATTACAGAAAAACTGTTTGCAAAATCAAACATGTTTGAAGTGAATTGAACTTATTTCTGAATCCAAGTACCCCCCTTTGTTCAACTACACATTTTAAAGAATCTCATTTTGTAAATAGGTGGAAAGGAACAGTATTTTTTTTTTGGATCGTGACTCCATTTTGATATCTGGAATTTCTGGCGACCCCAAAGATATATTTTTTTTCTAGAATTAGTTTTTGATTATGTTTGAGCTCAGATACTTATATTGAGTTTTTTTTTTTTTTTTTTTTACAGCATATGGTGCCTGAATATATTTATTTCTATAGGTTTTTATCACTTCCAGTGACTTTATTTGTTCATTTTCCACTCTCTCTCTCTCTCTCTCTCTAGTACCCCTGTAGTGCCATTGCGTACCCCCATTTGAGAAAAACTGCTTTAGAGTATCCAATTAGGATTGCAGGAGAAAGTAATAAAGTCAAAAAAATTATGAATCATTGTGTAAATTACCAACGTATTCAGTTGTAAATGTCTCAGCTAGATATCTCTAAAATAATACACATATTCAACAAAACCTATGGCAATCAATTTTAATCTTAAATTATTAAAAGAACTCTCAATTTCTCCCAAATCCTTCCATTTACTTCAAGTTATTACACAGAATTTCCCTAAATTACATATAAATGGGTCACAAAATCAAATAAATTGAAAGTGAAGATCCTGCTGGGACTGATTCCCGTCACTTAACGATTTGATATTAACAGTGCCATACATATTTTATAATGTATTTATATGTGGAAGTGCAAGCACAATAATGATTAAATTAGTAACTAAAGAAATGAGATGATAATGGTTTTTATTGTATTTTACAGCTGATTTAGGACCCTTACATGTCTTCTCTTTGTTGCTGAGTAAAAGAAACTGATCTCTGTCCTACTACATTCATTCATGACACACGTCTCACATTACATACGCACATCTCCACTTAACCATCCTTCCTCCCCTTTCTTACGTCTCACCGTGTGAAGAAACCATCAGTCACATACTGGGGACCAGCCCTGGCATTCTCTATCCAGACCAGCCCACTACATTATCATTGACACCATGTAAAAGCTGTTATTAAGGCAGTGATGCTCAACATGTGGCTCTTTATGTCTTAATTTAAGTATTATTATTAAAAACTTTTTAACCCCTTTTTTATTTATTTCCTTTGGCCATTTTGCCCCTTTTCAAATTGTTTTGACACTTTTTTCAGACTTTAGCAACTTTTTGCTCATAAAATGATATTTTTCCAATTTGTTGTTAATTTTTGCAAGTTATTTTTGACACTTTGTCTTTTCTTAAAAAAAAATTTGGCCACTTTTCATCCAAATAAGCTAACCTTTGCCCAAAAAATAACACTTGTTTCCTTTTTTCCCCTACATTTTGTCTCTTTTTGTTCCACATTTTTGCCCTTTTTCACTATTGTTTGCCACATTTGCTAATTTAAGCTACACTTTGACATGACATACCACCTGTTTCCTCTTTTTTTTGCCCACTTTAGTCACTTTTCACTATTTTCTTGCCACATTTTTGCTGGTTTTGGACGATTTTTTGCCACCGGTTACCATTTATGCCTCCATGGTGTTTACCAATAGGGCTGAGCAGAAAGCCTAGATATGCACAATCTTGTTTACCTGAGCTTGACATGGTTGAATGTTAGTTTGAAAATCTTTTTTAATCCTAATCCAATCAGTAAAGTCCACTCCGGCCTTTCAATCTTTGAGTGACCTTTAAAATTAGAATCGTGAATCTTTGGGATAGAAATGTCCGCACAGAATTAACTTGAACTTCTATTGTTCAAACAACACGTGCAACCACTTCCTAATATATTGTTTGTGGGAAACATTTGATATTTTTAATCTTGAAAATACACAAAACAAAGACAAAGAAAGATGTGGCAACCCTTTAATCTTTCCTAATCTCTTTGTTTTCGATGCACTTTTGCGGTTGAGTCGTGAACCCAAAGCCTTTTATGTGACACTTTAGTTAAAAATGATAATCATGCTACATTTTACCAGCAACTCACAAAATGACAACAAAAACTCACAAAATAAGAGAAAACTATAATGTTAATAAAAAAAAAACAGACAAACAACATCAAACAACAAATGACACCAAAAACACATTCACTACGAGGGAAAACTTAAACAAAACAACAACAAAGAAAATACATAAGATCACTACGAAATACACTAAAATACCAGAGAAACATACAAAACGACAAAAGAAACAACCAAACGACACAATAAACACTGAGATGGAATAATTCAAATAATACCAACAACACACAAAAACAACAAAAAAATACACACAAAATAATAGAAACATATACTGAATAATAAAAATAAAAAGACAAACAACAACAAAATACACAAAATGAAACCAAAAAACACACAAAATGATGATTAGAACATGAAATGAAAATACAAGGGTCAGTTTTGGTCTCACAGAAGGAGGGAGATGACCGTAAATTATAAAAACTATAGAAATAAATCTTTTCAGGAGCCACTAAATACTGTTTCATTCCACTTTCAAATGTGTGTTATCACTCATTAATTCTGTCATTATGCTCTATAGTTATTTTTTCACATATTCCGAGCAAATTCTTGAGCCAAAAAAGTTTGAATTGTAAAACATGATTATGGAAGTCACATGTGAAGGAATGTGTGTGTTAGTTTGAGTGCATTAGTTACTGTGCAGGTGTTTGTTTGCTAGTGTGTGTAACGCTAACCCGTGCACCCATGCGTCTTGTTTAATAGATGAGCACTGTATCACTGTGTTATTCTAAACCTGCAGCAGAAAGAAAGAAAGAAAGAGGGATGGAGGGAAAAAGAGAAAGGAAAAACACATGAATAATGAAGCCCAAATCAGTTTAGTGACCCGCCGTTTCTTCCTATACTCTCAGTCAGACCAAGTCACTACTATCAACCGGATTCTGAACCATCGGAGCGATAGGTTCGGGATTTAAAGAAATTTGGAGAATCGAGGAGTGTATTTTAGGAATCTAGAGTCACATTTTCTGCAGTGCAGACGTTGTTGGATTCAGGATCATCATGATACCATGGTGGCCAAACTGCTAGGGCTGGCTTTAGCGTATCTAACAACAACAACTCTGATCACGTTTACAGCAAATGGTAAGTCGTTTTTATCCCAATTTGAAACGCAACATAAAATACATACACAAATAAGTTGGTATTTGTGAATGTTGCCAACATGGATCTTAGTATTGAAACTAGGGATGTTTGATATTAGTTAGGTTGTTTTTTTTTGTTTTTACACTAAATTTCCTCTATCTATATATACTTAAACCCCCTCCACTAAACCTATTTTTAGGTCACATAACATAATATGTCCATCGAAATGACAGGTTAAGGCTACTTTTAATGCAACGCCACAATGGATGTTTTTCATGAATAAACAACAACTGTGCAAAATAAGAATATGTATTCTAAATTATGGAATATTCGTTTTTATGCGTCTGTTGTCTCAAACAATGGCACACATAATTTTTTCAATATTTGTGGAAAAACCAATACCAATGTAACTGATGTTACATTTTGTTGCTAATATCATCCGGTAATTCAATCCAATTCAACTTTATTTAAATAGCGCAAATTACAACAATAGTAATCTCACAATATTAAATTCTTAAGAAAAAAACGTAACAATTCCACATGAACATGCATCAGCTACAGTGGGGAGGAAAAACTTCCCTTTTAACGGGAATAAATCTCCAGCAGAACCAGGCTCAAAGGTGGCAGCCATCTGCCTCGACAGGTTGGGGTTAGTGGACAGAAAGAGGAGAACAGATCAGGATAGAGAGCTAGAACATCATAATATCGTCCATCTGTAATAAAAACTTCTCTTTTTTTTAAATGCAAAAACACATGAATCAAATTTCAAGCTAACCCAAACTGTTGATATTGTAAATAAAAGCGGAATAACCAACCTAATATCTGTGTTTTTTGACTGTGAGCTGATTGTGGTTATCTATCATGAGAAATTCTGTGTTGAAACTTGCTATGTAATAAATCCTGAAACTGAACACTGGCAGGAGACATGATACCACCATCTTCTTTTCCATCTCGGTTTCTCTCGGGCACATATTTTAATGCACGTCGTTGGTGTGTCCTCTCCCTCTCACAGGTGTGGAGATCAAACACAATGGGGAGGTGATCTACCGAGATGCCAGCGTGTTTGGGGTAGTGAGTAAAGCCGTGATTCTGGAATGTGGTTCCACTTTACCTGATATGTACATATGGAGCTTCACCAAACCTGGCACTGAAGCGATCAAAGCTGTGGTTTATGACTTGGGGAAAGGACCGAGGATACAGAAGTTGGCCCAGACGCTCGGAAAGCTGACCATCATCACAAGGAGCGCAGCGTTGAGTATAGAGAAGCTGCCGCTAGCCGCTCATGGCTTGTTCACTTGCCAGGCCTTCTACGATATTGAAGAGGAGCCCATCGTCTATTTTTACTACGTGCACCTCACTGTGCGAGGTAAGACTCCCTGCACTCATGAATACAGAACACTAGGGCTTGGATAGATATGAAGAATGGCTTCTAATGCAACCATGTCTTGCACACAGTCCCCGTCAGTAAGCCTTACCTGCTGATGAGCGATGTCTCCCCAGTGGAAGGATCTACAATGTGGATGCGCTGTAACCTGGATAATGGAACAGGGCCCGTCCAGTATAGGTGGCAACATGAGACGCGCAATGGCAACATCACCGCCTTTGCAAGGGGCAACAGCAGCACCATCAACGTGACCGATGTCAACCGCAACCACACCGGCTGGTACCGCTGTGTGGCCAGCAACGCAGTCAACAGCGAGACCTCCAACCGGCTCTGGCTAGACACTATCTGTGAGTCTTTGTTGAAAAAAACTTTAATTGGTCAATGATGGCATGTCAGGAACATTTCTTTCTTCCTTCTTCTACAGGCATCAAGGCCACTTGTTCTCCAAAAATGACATTGGTTTGGTTGACACAGATAGTGGCAAGGGGGACCACCCTAGACAATAGATATATACAATAAGGAAAGTGAAACTTTAAGCTCACAAGTTAGATCAGAAAACAAAGACATTGGTTAATTATATTTTTCTGTTCATATTGTAGAGATAGTTCAAGGATACCTTCACAGATCAAGATAGATGAAGTTTGTTCAAGGATACTTGTTCTGCTCATATCACTTTTACTACCTTCTTATCTGATTTTGTGTGTTTTCTGTCCACAGTCGGCCCAGATATTCCCCAAATAGATGTTACACCATTCAGCATAACTGAGAGGGGATACTCGGCCCTGGAAAGAGAAACCGTTTCCTTGCTGTGTCAAGCCCAGTCCAACCCGTCCAGTCAGTACGTGTGGTTTTACAACAACTCCCAAGTCTACACTGGGCCGCAGTACACCATCACCAAGGTCCTTCGCATGCACACTGGCGACTACGCCTGCCTGGCACAGAACACCTACCTCAACACACGTTCCAAGAAAACTATCAGCCTGACTGTCTACTGTGAGTTTGACTGTGCATCGTCACCTTCTGCCGAACCCTGTTCTCAGGACTCTGTGCTTCTCTGAAAATGACAGAGTGGAGATAATATTACTCAGACTTGACATTTTCAGCTTCAAAAAGAAACCCAATCGCTTTTTAATTCCATCTTAAAGCCCAAACCTCTCACTCTCAACCTCTTCTCTTGCTTTCAGTGTAAAACAGAAACCTTGTTTGCCTTTTCTATTCCACCTTGTGCTCTTGACTTCAAAACATACTGAGAATGCACTTTCCCCACACACATAGCCACACACTCATACAGCAGAGTTTGGAGGTGCTGCAGACCTGTTGGGACGTCGGGGGAGGTGATGGGACTCTCTGGCAGGTACCTCGCTGTGTTGTCACAGCCATGGCAAGCTTTAGTCTTCTACGAGGCTGCTGCTTGTCATTCAATCTATTGAATCATCTCTTTTCCTGAATTTTGTATCAAACACTCTTTAAAAAATGCCAGTGGCTTCTTTAGGGACAATGTTAGTGATTAGACCCACTTTTGTGCTTCAGGGTTGCATTTGCTGGAAATTTGCTCTTCGGTTGAAATTAGGTGCTTGTTAAGATCATTGAACAACAGACAAGATAAAGCATTTAAAGATGGTTAAAGCTTCATGGCAGAGTGAGCTTTCCAACAAGAAGTAGACATCAGAGGACGGTTCAGTTAAATTGTGGAGCTTATACCAGGCTTAGTTAAGACTAAGAGACCCAAAAGGAGCCAAGAAACAAATTAACCACATTCATAATGAAGGGCACTTTACTCTTGTAGCTCATTTTGAATCAGTGTGACCACTCCCCTTTAGTGGCTCATAGAACTCCCATTCACTAGATCACTAGCTTGTCACTTTGTGTTTTGTCACCCTAGACCCACCCGATGGCTCCCCTTCCTGTTCCTTGGAGCCAGCGTTGAACCACACCTCTCTGAGACTTCAATGTTCCTGGACGGGTGGATTCCCGTCTCCTACTCTCAATTGGGCCGGTGACTTTGTACGTGCAGTGCAAGAGGATGAGCCTGACTTCTTCCAGGAGGCTAATTCTCCAAGCAGCACGTCCCTTCTGCTGCCCTCTGGAGCCCTCACTTCAAACAACAGTTTGTTCACATGCAAAGGCTCCCATCGTGCACTACGAGAGCCAGCGAAGTGCCACATGCGCAGCTGTAAGAGAACAAATATCCAAACGCAGTAATGCCAGCTCGCTTTTGGTTTTCTAAACCTCTGAGGTGTTGCTTTTTCTAGACGTCCCGTCAGGAGAACCTGTTTGCTCTGCCTACGTGACCAACAACAAGCAGTATCTCATGCTGTCCTGCTCATGGGAAGGCGGGGCCCCGAAAGCCTTGGTGTGGTGGGAGGGTCCCGGTGGCCACGGCAAACAAGGAGAAGAAAACTCCAACATTCTGATCCTTGGTTACGGTACAGCTCGCAGTGGGAAACCTTACACCTGCCACGCCAAGCACCCTCTTCAACTCCAAATCAAAACCTGCAGGCTCACCCTGGGTGCGTGCGCAGTCCCAGCATGCAACGCGAATAAGATCTGATGGTCTGATGAGCTCATTCCTGCACTGTCTGTCACACACAGAGGCCCCAGTGTTGCTGACGCAGCGAAGAGTCGTGTCGGTGTATGAGGGAAGTGACGTGCAGCTTACCTGCAACCTGAGAGCCAACTACCTGCCAGTCAATGAAATCACCTGGTTTAACAATCATGGCGTGGGGGTGCAAGACACGTCCAAGTACACCCTGCTGAGGACATCCGGGTGGGCCAATCTGACAGTGAGAGACACTGAACAGAGTCGGGACAGCGGCGAGTACAGGTGCACCACCTCCAACGCCGTGGGGGGGACAGACGTCAACATCACGTTAGTGGTCAAAAGTGAGTTAAATTTATTCAAACCCATACGCGAGTTACAGGGGGAGCATTTGAATTCAACATTATCAGTTATGTTATAATCATTATTGTATATGTTCGAATCTAAAGACGGTCTATATATTTAATGAAAAATTTCCTTTTGGCCCCGCCCAGACACTCTTTACAGCATGTCACTTGCTGTAGATCAGAGATGTCATACTCTAATACGGAGTGATTTGATCTAAAGTGGGCCACAGGATGGATGGATGGATGGATGGATGGATGGATAGATAGATAGAAATAACTGTATTGATCTCATGGGAAGGCTCCCTCAGGGAAATTAGGTTTTCCAGCCACATTTAAAGACAAACTGCAAACAGGGTTGATATAAAATATGAATACAGAAAATATAGAGAATATAGAAAATTTACAGCAATAAATACAAAAGATGAAAAAATTCCCACATTTGTGTGCCCTCATTTGAACTTGTGATATAAACAATATGTAAAGCACCTACAATATCCCCCCCAAAAAATGACAGATGTCGGTGTTAGATATTGTCTTGAAAATTGTGTAATTTTGTCAGCAATTTCAGAGCAATTTTGTGGGGTTGTTTTTGGGAAATTGCAGGTTTTAGAAAACGGGAAGGTTTTCTTCCACAATTGTGATTAGATTGTGATTAAGAATGACTGCAATTGTGTAAATAAGGCCCAAGATATGCTGTAGAGTTTAAATGAATTTGTTAGTTTGAAAGGACTGAGATACTGTAGCTACATCAGAATCATTAAACACAGGACGTGATGTTAAACCGTCCTTTGTGCCAAAAGATGGAAGTCTCATGAGGTTTACCATTTGAAAGTGGTGTTGGAGCTGTGTCTCAGATGTAGAAAGGACGTAAATTTGGGACGCATCATTAGTAGTATACCATTGAATCAGGGGGTGTTTTGGCCTTTTAAACACTAGGCACCCTCATCAAAGGTGGGCAGCTACAGGGTGATCAAGCCTGAGCTCTCTCAAACGTCCTCCCTTTCCTTGATGGATTCTCAGCCCCTTGAGTGAGTTTATTGTTCCCAGCCACTGGTGCACACCTGTCCCATTCCAAATCACGTAAAAGCCTGGTTCTTACATTGACGCAGCCCACGGGACTATGCAAGGCAGGGGGCGTCCTCTTCCCTGAGTCAAGCCTAAAGCTGACCGCATACCTTGATATGGATATTTTGGTCATTTACACAACAATTATTGTTTACTTTGTGATTTTTCCTTCCTCCTGCTAGCCGACTTAGATTCTTTAATTGGCCAAATTTGGCGCCCAGACCTTGAGTTTGACGCATGTGCTGAAGATGCATTAGTTTTGAACCAACATGTGCACATTATAGGTGGTTAGAAGTATTTTTCAACCATAAAGTCTGAGACATTTTGAGCTGCACAACAAAAAATAGCCATAATCAGAATCAGAAATACTTTATTTATCCCAGGTGGAAATTGCTTGTGTTACAGAGATACAAGAAATATTACAAATAAAAAGAATAAACACAAAACAAAGAAAGAAAAAGAAAGAAAGAAAAATGTACATAATTAAGTAAAGATTAAATAAGTACACACATTACAGTATAAAATAAATAAGATAAATAATAATAATACAAAAATACAAATATACAAGTATAATACAGATATATATACAACAATCAATCAATCATTTCTGAAAGGTGGTTTTGCCCAACACTGCAACAACATGAGTTGTATGAGACGAAAGGTGTTTGATATTTTTGGTTTGAAGTCATGACCACACTCATTAGTAGTTGTCTTTTTGTCTTGTCTTTGTGCCAGGGTACCCCATGCCACCCAATGCCACCCTGCTCAGAGCAGCGTATAACAGCCGACAGCGCATGGAGGTGGACTTAGAGTGGCAAGTACAGAACGAGGAACAAGGAGGATGGACAGGTTTCCTCCTGGAGCAGCGATGGGTGTCTGAGAAACCGGGACGAAGGACGAGCAACGACTCCTCCAAGGAGGAGGGGAATAGCTGGAACGGGAGGACCAGCACTCCATCCTGGTCCCACATCTTCCTCCAGGATCCAGATGTTAGGATACACACGGTGGGACGGCTGACACCGACCGTAACCTACCAGTTCCGCATCAGGCCGGTGAACCACCGAACCATTGGACACCCGTCTGCAGCCAAGACTCCAGGTACGGGAGGTGAACAGAGGGATGGAAGTGGTTAATGTGCTGGGAAATCATTTTTCAAACTTTGTATGGTAACACTTTACTTGAAGTTTTATACATAAGGCTGACATTATGCTTCATTTGCTAAATTATGACAACTTTGGAGCTATGTTGGCATTTTTGGGGTTAGGTAGGGTTAAGGTTTGGGGATGGGTCGGAGGTGTAAAGAGTACTAATATATCCTACTCAAGTAGAATAAGTAGTATAAAATACTCAAGTACAAAGTCAAATTTAGCTCAGTTAGATAGTTACTTTCACCCCCACGTTTATTTTGGTAATAAATCTTGCCACGGTTCCCTTCATTTATTTTCTACAAAGTCTGTATAAAATAAAAAGTTTAAATTCTTTTTAAAATAAAATAACACCAATGAATTCAATCAAAATCATTAAAATAGCTACATTTATGAACTCTAAAATTGAGAAAATAACAGACATGTAATGCTGTTTTTGGTGCCGTGCATTACAGTACATGTAATCTGATTGGTCGGCCATGATGTGATGCATTTGATTGTTGTCTGATGGTTTCATTTTTTGTTAATTTCACAATGTCCGTTGATCATTTTAAAACAAAATATAATAATTTACTCAGTAATGGTCGGGTGTAGAAATGTAAAGAATGCCTTTTAAGTAAAATGACTGATTTAGAAGTACTCATACAAGCCACTCAATCACAGTAATCTGAGTATTTGTAATCCATTACTTTTGCCTCTGATTAGGGGATAGGGTAACGAACGAGCTTTCATGACACCTTATTAATGCTAACGACAGGTGTCGTGTCATAATAATGCCAGCCTTTATGTATAAAACTTCATGTAAAGTGTTACCCTTTGTTGACTCTTGTCCTGTCACTGCAATACAATATCCTAAAGAGAGTCTAACATTCATATTTTTCTTTGTATCCATATAGGTGAACGACTCACACACACACACACACACACACACACAATCACACGTGCACATATACACGACTCTTTTCCTCCATCTGCTCATCCTTCCCTTCCCTCTACTTGACCTTCTCTTAAACTTATAGGGAATCTTCTTGGAAACTGTGTGTAACCATTTTATACTGTAATAAGAGGTTTGCTTTATGGAACATGTGTCAAACTCAAGGCAAGGGGGCCAGATCCAGCTCTTTAGAACATCCAATTTGGCCTACAAGAGAAAGTAAAAATAACAGCGAAAAGTCCAAAAAGAATCCCTGTGTTAATCCTTTTCCCCATGCTTATAACTCATGTTTTATCAAAAATTGTTGAAATCAATCTTAATTTTACCCGAATCCTGCAATTTTGCTCAAATTATTTCCCAAATAACCCCCCCCCCCCATTATCCTCAAATAATACTACACATTCAACCCTTGGGGTCAATTTGACCCCAGGGATATTTTCCTCCAGAAAATAATTATCAGAAAATTATTGACCAAGTTTTTGTGTCAGGTACTTTGTTTATTAGTTGAATACATAAATAATCTCATTGATAATGGCCTGTTCTCTAGCGCCACCATCAGGCTAAACTCTTAAATTATAATTAATTTAGTTTTCATCCAAATCTTATCAAATTTACTGACAACATTATAGACCACAAGTGTATGAACCCTATTGGTTGTGGTGATGATATGACCTTTCCTGCAGCGCCACAAGTTTTACACAGCTGAAACAGCTAGGGGTCAAATTGACCCCAGATCTACACCAATGCATGCAATATGTGTTCAGCACAATAAAAGAAATACTGTCATAATTTTATGTTTAATCAATTGTACCACCGAATTAGGAAAAGTCATGAAATATGAGGTAAAAACCCCCAAAATCAACTATTATGTTTTGAATGATTAACATTAAATGGGGTCAAATTGACCCCAAGGATAATAGGAGGATTAAATAGTGGGACTGATGTCTGTCACTCTTTGCTTGGTAATGGTTGATACCTTCACATACTTTAAATATAAGTTACACATGGAAGTGCACCCTAGGGTAGTGTTTCTCAAATGTGGGTATGTGTACCCCAAGGGGTACTCAATGGCACTACAGCTGGTACTTGAGAGAGAGAACGAGAGAGTGGAAAATGAACAAATGAATTGTCAGTCTTGGTCCCACCCCAGGCGTGAGATGGCCGTAAGTAATAAAAACTATAGAAATCTATTCAGAAGCCACAAAATCAGTGTTTTTCAATGTTGGGGTCGGGACCCTATGTGGGGTCGCCTGAAAGTTCTGAAAAGTTAAAAAAGATTTTTGAATTTTTTTGAATTCTTCTTCTCTTTTTAAAAAAAATCAAAACATCATACGATCTTAAACAACTGTATTTCTATACTTTGACTTTGTAAAATATAAATTTATTTCAACTAAAATGCGTTGAAAAAACAATATCTGAGCTCAAAAACTAATTCTCGGAAAAAAATGTATTTGGGGTCGCCAGGAATTCTTTATTAAAATGGGGTCACAATACGAACAAAGTTGCGAACCACTGCATTAAATACTGTTTCTTTCTACTTATTTACTAAATGATATTCCTTTAAATGTGCATTATCACTCCATATTTTTCTAAGCAAAATGTAGTCAGAAATAAGAAAAAGGGGGTACTTGAGCCAAAATTGTTTGAGAGCCACTGCCCTGGGGCACTTTATTGTTAAAACTGGTCTGTATTTGGCCCCCTGAACTAAAATGAGTTTGATGGAATTGTTGGTCATATCAGATTAGGAAGGACTTGTGGTTTTCAACCCATGTGCTCTGGTTGCACATGTTGAGAACCACTGGTGTTCCTTCGTATGTCTGTGAGCTGTCAGAGATGTTCTGCTTTGCAACGTGTAGCTGTGTGTGTGTGTGTTTCAGCTGAACCTCGCTACAATATGTATCCTGCTGTGATTGGATCAGCCATAGGCGGGATGCTGTTTGCAGCAATTCTCACCGTGCTGCTGCTCATCTTCATCATTCGCAACAGGAACAACAACCCCAGTGAGTAGAACCAAGAACGTCTCAACTTTAATGGAAAAAAATCAAATTATGTGATGAATTTGGGGCGATAATGATCTGTTTCTGTGCGCAGGGCTCCATGATATGCTGTTTGGTTTGTAAGTATAAGGTTAAAGTTAAACATTTATAGTTTTTGAAGGTGGTCAAAACTAATCTAGAAATATGTTTACAGGCAACACAGCCAGTCGAGAGAAAACATCAACTTTCCAGAGGATGAAGTGGTTGCTGATTCAGAGGAAATTGACACATCACCCAGTCCAGGCAAGAAGAAACATATTGTTATATCAAACATTGGCAACAGACGGCCCAGGGGCCACATGTGGCCCTCGGTAGGATTTCGTGCAGCCCGCAAAACAAAATTGTAGAAAAATACACCAAAAACACAAAGAATTATTCTAAAAACACACAAAACGACTACAAAAATACACACCGACAGAAAAACATTAGAAAAACAAAACAAACAAACATCATAAACACACAAAATAACAGCATAAAATTCACAAAATAAAAAAAAATACTTAAATTAAAAATGTACAAGACCCCAAAAATACAAAAAACAAAATTACAGAAATATTTTCAAAACAACTCCAAAACCACACAAAACAACAAAAATACACAAAATGACTCCAAAAATGGACCAAGTAAGAAAATAATTCACAAACTGACTCATGAAACACAAAATGACAACAATAACACACAATGAGAAAGAAATATACAAAATGACAGAAAAAAAACAAACAACAAAAATACACAAAATGACTCCAAAAACACACCAAGTTGGAGAAGAATTTACAAATAAACTCAAAAACACATAAAATGACAACAAAAATACACATAATCACTCAAAACAAAAAAAGACAACACTACTACAGAAAAATGTATATGACTCAAAAAACACAAACTAACACGTACACACAATGAGAAAAAAAAGTACAAAATAACAAAGACACAAAATGACTTAAAAAAAAGAAAAAACACAAAACACAAAATGACTCCAAAAACACACCAAGTTGGAGAAGAATTTACAAAATGACAACACACACATTTAGAAAAACAATTTACAATATGACTCAAAAAACAAAACAAAAACAGATCATTAGAAGAAAATATACAAAACAATAACCTTTGGTTCTTTCCTGTATTAATACTGATTGGTCATTAATCTAAACGCTGACATAAATATTGATAAATTGGCCCCTTCATCAGTAACATTTCTTTTTTGCGGCCACGCTGTGACAAAAGCTGCTCATCTCTGGTCTTAAAGTATTTCTATTCCTTCTGTTGATCTTTCTTAGGTCCGACCATTTTACCACGAGCAGCTTCTCCCCTCACCCCAACACCCAGGGGTGCCTCCCCTACACCCGGCAGCCAAGCTCCGCCCCCTGGAGACGGCGACGAACCAGTCAGCGTCACCATCACCGTTAAAGCTACAGGTTCATAATCATCCTTAAGACATGATCTTATCTACATTCTGTTTTTAAGGAGACGATATAACGTTTGCACCTCCTATGACAGTTCTATTGATCAGTTTGGAACTTAATAAATCCATCAATGTACATGTAATACTTCATTTATTATTCAATAACTCCCATTGGTTCCCTTTGTGAAATAAAGCCTATGCATAATAAAAGGAAAATGTGTTTCTTTTATTTATATTTTTTAAAACTATGACACTTTTTTGTCTGATATATGTAAACATTAAGAACCCACATGAACTGTAAAATGAAAACAATGCAGCACATTTTACTCCAAAAATGTGTTTTATTTTGTCAAGCATAGTAATAAGAACAGGGAAAAACAGACTATAACAGATTATTCACTCGCACCTCTCGATCTTTTCTCACACCAAAAAGAAAAACAAGGAAAAACATATCAACGTGCACACACAAGACAACTAAATATATACAGCTCGTCTCTACAGCAGCGTTAGCTGCTCAGTTGATGGGGTGTAAAACCTTCTGGGTGCTGACGATGTCCCCGAGTTTCTGTTTTATCTTCACAAAGAGACGCTTGAACTCCAAACCATCCCCCTGGAAACACGAATAATAAATATAAAACATTTAATATTAAATTATTTAATAGATTGATGGTAAGAACAAAGACTGTTGGGTCATTTTATGTTATTTTAACAAATATTCTGGACATCCCACACACTTCAGTCTGAAAAATTCTGAAATTCTTACCAATCGTTCTGTGATTATTCAATAAATACACTGTAAAATAAACTTTCAGTTTGATCAGATGAATACTTTTTGAGATATGGCCAATTTAATGAGGGAGGTACTGTAAGTGCTGATTTTGGCTCATCCTTATTTTTCTTCCATTTTTATCTTCCAATATCTCAGGAACTACATCACATAGGAAACTGAAATTTGGTATAGTAATACAGCTCCGCCTACTCTCTCATCTGCTATACATCCTATCTGGTGGACATGTTAGCTCCTCAAAATAGGGAAAATGTTTGTCGGGATCTGGGTCTGGAACATGTTTGGGTCTTCGGTAAACAACTTTACATATACCTCAGCTCCCTGTAATTTGATCAGCTTAGACCTATGTACATGGACTGTTCACATCACTAATGATTAATCACATATATGCATTAATTCTTGGGTGACAGTCTCTTGAAACATAAAAAAAAAAAAAAAATTTTTTTTTTTTTTTTTTTACTCTTTTTATTGGCCCATAACTGCATGTGGGATTGTAAAAAGCATATAATCTCCGTTTTAATCTATAGTATAAAGATTACGCTTTCTTGGGATATAAAACTGTTTTTCTTTGTGCAAATTTTAATTTTGGAAGCAGAGTTATTCACCACTCGCTGATATTGAAAATCCTTTACAGGAGGCCATTGTAGCTTGCCTCTGTGTCTTATAATCACAGATTAGAATAGAATAGAGTTTATTGCCATATGTACAAGTTAAAAAAAAAACAGATATAATGGAATTCTTGTGCATGTCCAAGAGTCAGATTACAAAAAAAAACAACAAATCAGCCAAGACAGCATATGTAATGGTGCAAAAACAAGGAAAGAACAGAAGTATACTATCCCAAAAGATGAATAAATAATTTATTGTTTTTCCACTATGAACATACAAAAAATATAAAAACCATTGCATCAGAACAACATTTATTTTTTGAAAACATAATATTAAATATGAACACATTTCTCATTTTCTAGAAAAAGTTTTTCTGAATTTTTTGAGACAGAAGTGGGTGGGGAAATGTATTGAAATGACCCTATTGTTCAATTTCTTTAGGGCTTATTTAGAAAAATAAATAAATAAATAAATACAACTCACCTTAGACAGTCTGAAGTCCATCATAACTCTCTGACTCATCTCCAGCAAATGGACTTTAAAGCTGAGTTTATTGTTGCGTTTGTCCAAAGTGCTCAGCGTCACCTAATAGCAAGAGAAATCAATGGAGCGTAAGTTTCTAATCATCAACAGGAGCCTGGAGCTAATATTGGTGAGGGTTGGAAATACAATATATTTTTGAGAGCAATTTCTTTTTTCAAAAATCTGTGCAAATTTCCCTTAATATATTAAACAAATTTCCCCCAAAATCAGGGAGATTTAAGTGAAGATCCTGTAGGGACTGATTGACTCACATACTTTGTCATTTACATTGTACATCATTTATACGTGGAAGTGCAAACCAAGGCACATTAATGTTGAAATTACTCATTTTCTCGTCTAAAATCTGCGGCCCACTTAAGATAAACTGCTCCGTAATTGGCCCCTGAACTAAATGAGTTTGACACCTCTGCCTGGGAGTCCATCTTCTACCACAGTCACACACGTACTTGTTTGGGGCTCGTGAGTTTGAAGCTAAGTGCCAGCTCGCCACAGGCGTCTTTCATGGCAGTCAGAGACGTTTCCGTATCCACAGACGTGAAGAAACGAGTCATCCTCCGCACCAAGCGCTGCCACTGACACTGAGGACCAAAACACAACAAGTCCAAGCGTCAATGTTTTATATCTGTCATTATACAGTAGGGATGTAATGATTAATCCTAAGGCAGTAAAAAAATCGATCCATAGGTATCACGGTTCACATCGATTCTCTGAAAATTGAATCGCAGTACTTTTTTTAAACAGCAGAGGGCGCTATATATTTATCCTTCTCTTGTCCAAATGCTGAGGCAGCGGGCGGAATCTGCTACTACTTTGTTTCTGGCCGCCTTCTACTCTTAAACGATTCCTTAACCCTTTAGCACCGAAAGAATATCTGTAATATTATGTGAATATCTGTAAAAGTCATGTTTTTCTATTAGCTCTGTCTGCTAGCATAGCATCTCTTCTTCACTGCATGAATATATGCATGGCAACCGACCACTGGGTTACCAGCGCCCTCTGCTGGTCCAAAAAAATATCTGCCGTAAATACAGTCCAATTGTTAAGGCACAAAATACATTTTCAGTTGCACTTTTAAAAAGAAAAAGAACTATTATGTAGTTTTGCATTGTTTACTATAGAACCAGAATTTAAATTAATAGGCTTCTTCATTTGTATTATTCCTTTATTTCATTCAAGATTTATTTTTAGTTAAATTGCATTGTTTTGAATAGTTTATCAAGGGATTCTTTTGACAATGAAAAATAAAAGGAAAATAATACAGTATTTTCTATTTTTTTTCCCAAAAAAATAAAGGAATATTTTTCAGTCATCATTTGTCTACAGTCCCATTTTGAATCGAATCGTATCGGGAGTTGAGTGAATCGTTACATCCCTATCATACAGTCATGGACCAAAATGTTGGCACCCCTGGAATTTTCCCAGAAATAGTTGCAATTACAAATGTTTTTGATGTATTTTCTAGAAAAATTCCAGAGGTTCCAAAACTTTGGTCCATGACTGTGTCTGACCTGTGCCTTACCTGACTGGCCCCTGGCGTTCCCAGTAATTGACTCCCCAGTAACATGTGCTCAGGCTTGGTTGGCTGTGAGAAGCTGACTTGTCCTTCAGCGTGACCAGTTAGAAACAAGACTTCCAGACCTCCCACGGCCACGTCGGGCTGAGAGCTGGAAAACTGCATTCTTTCATCACTGCCAAGAAGAAACCATTCAATGATTTACACCAGGGTGGGGCTCAATTATAATTGTACAATGTATAACTAATCACAATTACGCCATAATTATCATTGTAATTTTATCTTTTGCTGTCAAAATTGTAATTGAGTTTAAATAATTGACTTTGTAATTTCCATGAAAATTCTATAAAAATTGTCAATTTGTAATTTAACACAAAACTGAAGAAACAATGTTACAGTTCTATGTACAGTTCTACACATATATAGTTAATAATTATCAACATGCATTTCATATCAAGCTTTCCCACTTTTTACCATTTTGAAAAAAATTTAATTGACACAAAAAAAAGGCTCAGATGCCAACACCAAAAATATTAAAACCTATATCTTCATTGATTAGGAAGCCTAATAAGGTAACCAATAGAAATTAGACCATAAATATTTGTTTTTAGTGTATTTTACAGCTGTTTTAGGACCTGTTATCATAAGAGATGCTAAATGAAAGCTAACACAAGAGAAAGGTTAACTTTTATTATGTTATTTATTATTTCAGGCTCAGTAATTGTGATTAATTATAAGTGAACTTCAGTAATTGAGAATGTAACTGGAATTGACTTTCTGAGAGTAAAAAAAATATTGTTATGTAATTGTAATTGGAATAAATGCTGGTCACTGTAATCATAATTGAGTTGTAATTGAACATGGATAATTGAAGACGTAATTGTAACTTATATATGTAATTGACCCCCACCCTGGTTTACGCTGAAACAGGCGTCACATGAAGCTACATTTAAAGAAAATGTAGAAAAGGCCACAGAACGGACCTGTTGCTAATAGATTTGAGCCTCCCATCGGATCGCAGGAGTTTAGACCCTGCAGAGCTCAGCGTCTTCACACCTGCAAAGAGGGATAAACACACGTGCACGTCAGCCTTTGAGCGTGCACGGCTGCTCCACGTCTGTCACGCAGCCGTGCGCGCTCACCGTGCGTGAACCAGCGATCCTTCTGTATGTCTGTGATTGTGGGTCTCGCATCTGGATCTGCCAGCAGCAGTTTGGACAACAAACCTGCAGGGGGAGGTGGAAAAAGAAGGAGTCACGGGTAAGGATGGAGGTCAAGGAGGAAAAATCAAGTCAGATGTCGTTTAAAGCTCACTAAGAGGCAGGGTCTGGATCTTCTTCCAGGGAGGGAGGTAGGTTTTCTTCTGAAGCCAGTCTGAATACTCCTGACACGTCTCAGTCGGCTGGTCCCACGGCAACTCTGACAAAAACACACACACGCACAAGATAGTTGCACACATCTGCAGCAACAAGAGAGAGAGAGACTCGGGCTCGGTTCAAAATGGCACACAAACACACTACAAACTCAATGAGTATATACTGTCTACTACAGCGACGTCCAATTTGGGGCCCTCAGATGACTAGTTTTGACCCTTTGCTCATGTCTGAAATTGTTATTTTTTGATGTTTTTTAAATATATAAATTAATGCAATACAGTACAGTAATTTAAAAAAAAATCTCATAATTTTATATCAGGAAACAATAAAGACTACAACTTTAAGAAACTACTTTAAGTATTTATTTTTCACAGTGATGTTATTGGTATATTTAATTTCATGCACTGAGGCCCTACACCGCGATACAATTTTGGCCCTTCACTCAAAATAATTTGGGCACCCCTGGTCTACTGTATACTATAAGTATGATTAGGATGATGAGCTTTCCCATTGAAGTATAATTCCAAGTTTCCCAAGATGCATTTGGAACCTACAACGACAAAAACCTTAAGCTCACTGAGGCTAAATATTTCTGTTGATTCTCCACCTTTGAAAGTTCTGAAAACATTTAAAATGAGAAAATGTAGTATAAAGTATAATATCAACATTAACATCTAACCCAATGTAAAACCCATTTCATTCCAACATTTCAGAGATTTTCAGAGACCTGCCATTGTGACAAAACTTCTGGTTAATTTCAAAACAAGAGCCCCATTTACAAAAGCGTTAAAAAAACAACTAATGAAGACAAGAAGAGATGCTTTTATTTTGAAAAGGGGATGTTTGATTTTTCGCTTGAAGCCAGTCACAGGACCGTTTTACATTCCACTCACAATGCATCATGGGATGGTTGAGTATGACTAGTGTGCCCACCGTTATACTTAAAAATGTCCTGATATAGTGTACGTACATCAGGGTATGTGAAATCAAACTTAGTGTGAGTGGTACGTTAGTATGACTTTTCAAACACAGCCCAGGAGATTTATCTTTTACAGGAAGTTCCCGCAGTCTTTAGGAAACTGATTATCCTGGACAGAACATGGTTCTTTGATCAAAAATGATTTATTCTAAGTGTGTGTGAGGGGTTTGGAATGCTTTGTGTTGAAAAGGTTCGCTAACTATCTCACTCTTATCAGATTAAAACACAACAGCAGGTCGTTTGTGTCAAATAAACACATGAAACTAAAACCATCATATGGCAGGTTGTACCTTTTCTTGCTTTTATTGCTTCGCCCTCCAACTTTTAATAAAAGTGTGGCTGCTGCCCTCTGGTGGACATTCAATAGCTATGGTCATTCTGTTTTTAATATTTAAACTTGCATTGATTATTAGCAAAAAGAGACATTACGAGTTGAAATCTGATGTTGTAGAGCAGTATCAGGAGATGTGTCACGCGTATTAGGGCCACATTAAAATAAAAAGAAATCTGAGCACTACGAGATTAAAGTTGTAATATTTCGAGAATAATGTTGTAATTTTGTGAGAATAAAATGGTAATTTTATTAAAGACGTTGTTCTCGAAATATGACTTTATTCTAATAAAATAAAGAAGTAATTTTATGTGATTAAAGTCGTTATATTTCTAGAATAAAGTCGTCATTTTGTTATATTTTACACATGGTAATTTTATGAAGATACTAATTTATTCTCGTACAATTATGACTTTATTCTTGAAATAGGACAACTTTCTCAAAATGTTATGACTTTATTGCCAAAATATTACGACATTATTGCCAAAATATCATGACTTTACACTCAAAATATTACAACTTCATTCATGAAATATTACAACTTTATTTTTGAAATATTACGACTTAATTCTTGAAATATTACAGCTTTATTCTTGAAATATTATTACTTTAATCTCGTAGTGCCCAATTTTTTTTAATTTTAATACGTTAATTCTTTCAACCAACACAAAAACATTTTTTTTTAATGAAGAGTGTGACGCGTAGAATCGCTGCTCCGTTTCAGTGCTAAAAAACAACTGAATTCCACTATTTCTCTTTACCATTAGCCTAACGCCCTAAATATTCTGGGATGGACGATGATGTATTTTATTGTGCGAGTTTTCACAAACGCCTGCTCTCACCTCCAGCCAGCATGGCAGCGAGGACGATGCCACACGCCCAGATATCAGCCGGTTGAGCTCTGTACTCTGATTGGCTGAGAAGCTCTGGGGCCACATATGGAAGCGTCCCACAGAGGCGACTCAGTCGACGCTCTCGCCCTTTGAAACGAAACATGGTGGCGAGGCCGAAGTCGGTGAGCTTGAGGTTATCTAAAAAAACAAGATAGAATTTAGAAAGAAAAACATATTAGAATGTTCCAGTAAACTCAGGTCTGACCTCACCGTTATCATCCAGCAGAATATTCTCTGGTTTTATGTCTCTGTGTGTGATACCGAGACCGTGGAGGTATTCCTGTAAGAAAAATAAAACAGGATTATGATTGAAATCACTGAACCTTACGCACTTTAACAGCGACAGATGTTTGACTCACCACAGCCGCCATCAGCTGCGTGAAAAACCTGTGTGCGTCTCTCTCTGCCATCCCAACATCTGGCTCTTTAAATAAAAATTAAAAAAAAACAAACACAAAAAACAAAGGCTAAAGTCAGGTTAGAATAAACTTAACAGTCAAGGGACAAAATTATACAATTAGTTTAGGTGGATTCACCAAAATGGTTCGATCCACTAATAGGGATAATTAAAAGTATGATAAGGATGTCCTGATCCATTGTTTGATTATATCGGACTTCATCTAAAATCTACATTGTAGAAAAAAAAAGGAAAAAAAGAAAAAAAAAATGCAAACCTCAAAATTTTCTCAAAAAATCTTAAAAAAAACAAAAACAAAATCTAAAAAAAAAAGACTCAAAATCCATAAAAAACAAAAAAATTGTAAAAATATTTTTAAAAAGAAAATAAATAACAAAATTACAATATATATATATATATATATATATATATATAAATAAAAAAACTAAATGACAAAAAACCTGAAAAATATTGAAAAAAAATATTAAAATTTAAAAATCTAAAAAAAAAAAACCAAAAAAACTCACAAAATAAAAACTCACAAACTCCATAAGATAATACTAAAAATTGTAAAAAAAAACAAAAACAAAAAAACAAAATAAACTATAAAATAAATAAAATGTGTAAAAAAACCAAAATGACAAAATAACTTGTCTATAAGTCTATAAAAACAAAACAATCCAACAAAAGCATTTTTGTTTTTCTTTGTTTGTGTAGAAGTTAAACTAGTGCTTATTGTGTACTTTTAAAGTATAATTGTTTTTATTGGATTTATTGGTGTTATTTTTTAGGGTCTTTTATTTAGTTTTTATTTATTTCATTCAATTGTAGAATATTCTTTATGTTTAGACTAAAGCTCATGTAACCCATTGGTTAATAATAAATGGGTCAGTTTCTCTCATACCTACTGTTTGCTGACTACTGTTCTGTGTACAAAATAAGTCAAAATAAATCATGTAAGATTCGTGCAGATATTGCATCAGATTTATATCGGTATCGGCCAATATAAAAGGCTGTAATACTGGTATCGTATATGTTGTAACATTGTGGCTGAGATAAAGTGAAAGGCATTGAAACCAATCTAAAGGAGACTAAAGATGCAGCAGGTTTATGCGTTACCGATTCGGTCAAACAGTTCTCCTCCAGTGCAGTACTCCAGGAACAGATAAACCGTCGGCCCTTCTTTCCGATGGCCAAAGAATCGGACGATGTTGGGGTGGTTTAGGATCTAAAAGAGCAGAAAATATCAATAGAGATAATACAGTACGGTAATACACAGTCAGTGTTACTGACAACCTTTACTCTCAAAGGAACCATTTTGCTTAATCCCACCTTGATTAAAGTCCTTCCGGTGACAAATAAAAAAATGACCTTCTCAAGTAAGTAAGTAAGTGATATTTATTTATATAGCACCTTTTACAGACAGGAGTCACAAAGTGCTTCACAATACATACAGTGCATACAATACAATACAAATTACAGTTACAGTCACAAAAATATGATGGACATAAAACAACCCTTTATCACTGGAATTTTAAAATGCTTTCTGAAACAAATGGGTTTTCAGTTGGCTCTTAAAAGCATCAACGGAATCAAGCAAACGCAAGGAAACCGGAAGATCGTTCCAGAGCGTTGGCGCGACCGCCTGGAAGGCGCGATCTCCTCTGGACTTGTAACGGGTACGGGGGACCATGAGCAGGTTCTGATCCTGGGACCTCAATGAGGACAACACAGTGTATAAAATGCTATACAGTTAAAATTATACCGAATCTGGTTTGATTTGATTTAGTTATTTATTTTGATCGTGTACATAACTTAAAAACAGTATAAAACAAAATAAAATAACTTGACATCAAAAAATAACAACAAAACAGTATTGTGCATCTTCAAATTCTTACACATCTCAGCTTACATGAACGAAATGTTGTATTAAAGAAGAAGTTTTCTCTGGAGTTAACGTATTTGAAGGGCTACAAAAAGTTACTTGAATTTGATAACACACGATCATGTCGGTGGAGTCGACACATGCTGCTGAATGCTAATTTCTTGCCACACATGAAGCACGTTGGCAGTTAATTAAATCCGTCCCCACACAATGAAAATCTCTATTTTATTCAAGAATATTATTTTAGGTGATGTAGTTATCTTACCAGTTTTTTAAAACTTAAGGTTAGCCACATGTGCAAAGAACGTTGATTGTCTGTAGATTTTGCAGGAGGTAAAGTATTTGGAGTCAATGCCATTATTCATTAATACCCTCTATAAAAAAAATAACTCTTTATTTCATTATTTTTTTTCCAAGCTGTAGGGAGCCATTGCAAAAGGGTCAAAAAGCCACATAAGGCTCCAGAGCCTTAGAACAATTTATGTGTAACACATCTGATACTAAGAGAACATTTTACATTGATATATTGATTATGTTTGTTGAAAAACACATGAGAAGAGGACCTTGGAAAAAAAATAAAAAATTTGCAAATTAAATCTCAATCGCCATATTGAGGAAAAATTTCTTTAAAAATCGCGAATTAGATTATTTTCCAAAATTATTCATCCCTTGCTAGCGTTAGGAAAACCTTACATTATTAGCAGCATCGTGAGCAACTCACCTTGTGAACACAAACCTCCTTCTTTACATTGTCTGCACATTCTTTGGTCTGCGAGGTGTCAATCACTTTCACAGCGACCGCCTCCTCCGTCTGTCTGTTAACCAGCAGTTGGACTCTGACAAACACCAGAGGGAAAAAAAACCACTGACCAGGCAAGAAAATGAGAAGATTGGGGACATTATGATGACTGACAGACAGAGTGGGAATCAGCATTTTCTTTCCTCCAACACAAATACCGTAGGCCTATTTGTTTTTGTAGAATGTCACACTGATGACATGAGGTGGTTTTAATTTTAGACCGGTATTAATTTTCAATCTCCTTGCGTCCTTGTCTTTGCAAGAAAACAAGTTTGTTTTTTGTTTTTTATCAATAAGAACATATTTTCAAAGTGTAAAAAAAAAAAAAAAAAAAGAGGACATTTTCACATAGTTTAAACTGGCAAATAATGTGCATGACAAATCGTGAATGTGGTTTAATTTGCAAAAATAAGCATGAAACATGGTGAAAATAGGTTAAAAGTGACAATAATGGGCCAACATATGCAACAATAGGTGGGAAAAGTGGTGTAAGGGGTTTAAAGTGCTGAAAATGTCTTGAAAGTGGAACAAATGTGCAGAAAGAGCTTTGAAATTTGAAGGAGAAGTGGCAGAAATTGGAGTAATGTAGCAAAAATGCATTAAAAGGAGGAAAAATATGCCATGAAAAAGTGATGAAAATAGGTTAAAATATGGCAAGTTTGGTGTAGTTGCAGAAAAAGGGTAAAAAATGAGCAAAAATGGGCTCAAATTGTTCCGAAAATCATCCAACGAATCCTTCCCAGTATCTCGCAACCCCAAAATGTTGAGAACCCCTGCTCTAAAGGGCCAAATCTGGCCCCCAGACCTTGAGTTCACATGGGTATAAACTAATGAACAACAGACTAAAGACTAGTTGCAGGAAAATAAACAAAAAATGGGCTCAAATTGTTCAGAAAATATTCTTAGTTTCTTGAAGGCATCTGGTGACCCCCTCTCAGTGGCTTGCAACCCCAAATGGGGTTCTGACCCCTGATGCTGGTTATTTTCTCAGTTTTAGAGTTCATAAATGTTGCTATACTTAGAGCCTGAGAATTGATTGATTTTGTAATTAAATTCATTAGGTTTATTTGAAAAGGAATTGTACATTTTGACAAACTTGGAAAATAAATTAATTTCCAATTTTCCAAGATTTGGTCTCTTCCTTTTTAGGTTTACACTCGAGATGTTTACTGTACGCAAGGGAACACTATTGAAATGAGCTACTTTTTACTTGTACTTGAGTATTTTATATATGCATGATAGATAGATAGAAAGATTATTTTATTGTCATTCAACATAGAAAGTGTTTATCTGTACGGTTATTTAGCCACAAGAAAAACAGTCGAGTAAACAACGAGAATACAAGAATAAAAAGAATAAAAACCAGGACAGAGAAGGATGCCGATAAATATATCAGTGCAAAATGTATGTGCAACAGTTCTTAATAGGTAGATAGAATAAATAATGTTAAGGTCTGTTTATGACTTACTTGTACTTAAGTACAATTTCAATCAAGTATCAGTACTTCTACTTGAGTAGAATATATGAGTATTTTTACACCTCTGATGGTGGGAAAGGCAAAAAGTGATTTAAAAAAAAAAAAAACAATATTAATAATTCTTACTCTCCATAAGCTCCTTCTCCTAAAGTCTGGACCAGGTCCCAGTCCTGGACAAAAGGCACCGCCATGCTGAGGACAGAAAAACAGCCTGAGGTCGACTGACACACTCCAAATACACACTTACTATGAGAGCAGAGCTCTGCCTGTCACTATGCGTGCATTAAACTTAACTATCATACATTTCACGGTGGTGACAAACGTCATCATGACGCTCATTTCGCTTCATGCTTGGACAAAAAAGAAAAAAAAAACACGCTTCAACAAACAGTCTCACCTGCACCGCGTTTAGCCTTCAGCAGCTTTTTCCACTTGTAGCAAATGTGATCCTCTAATGTATTTCAGGAGTCAAAAAGTCTCCTTGCATTTCTTTGTCATAAATTTGGCGCGTTCTGGGTCTTAGTAGGACGTGCCCACTTTTGTTGTCATTTCCGGTTTCGGTTCTTCCTATCACGTTTCTGTACTAGAGTTTAGATCGGGCACAAAAAATCCATCCTGAGACCGACCCATTAACTTAAGTTGTAGGCCCGAGCCCGAAGCAAACCCGACGTAAATTATTTTGTTGAACGTATTGCTCATAGACATTATAATACGCCGCATCGAATGCTGCCGCCCACTCGAGCGGTGTGTCTACAGGGCGGCCATCTTGGACCGGTGTCAATCGCTCCTTCAGTGCATTACATCTATAGAGGAATGATGTGTTCACACAATTAAAGTTGGCATAAATCGCTCAATTCTCAAGCATTTTCCACGGGGTTTGATTGTAAAAAACGTCAGACATGATAGATAGATAGATAGATAGATAGATAGATAGATAGATAGACAGACATTGCATTTGACAATAATTATTATTGTATAATTGTACTACTACTGTATTATTGTTATTTCTATTCTTATAATTATATTCTCATTACTGTGTTATATTTTTATTAATAATATTTAATATTATAGTTACTGGTATTCTCATTGTATTATTATCATTGTTATTGCTATTGCTATATTATTATTATTATTATTATTATTATATTCTATATTACCTTATTATAATTGTTATTATTATTAATATTACATCTTGTTTATTATTCATATTATAGTTTTTACTATTGGTACTGGATTCTTATAAATTATTATTATTATTATTATAACAATTATTAATATTACTATAATAATAATAATAATGCATCAGTTTTATATAGCGCTTTATCATAGACACTCAAAGTCGCTTTACAGAATTAAGGCATTATTCTTTCACTCCACACTTAGTGGTGGTAAACTACTATTGTAGCCACAGCTGCCCTGGGGCAGACTGACGGAAGCGAGGCTGCCATAGTGCGCCATCGGCCCCTCCGACCACCACCAACACTCACTCACACACTACATTCATGTAGGTGAAGTGCCTTGCCCAAGGGCACAATGACAGATACCAGTGGGTGACTGCCACCCCACTATCACTATTACTATTATATCATCATCATCATTAATTATTGTAGCAAAAGAACTGAAATGTGCAAGGACGTACGTGTGGAGCTTAAGTGTTCAGTGGTAAAACCAGCATTTTAAATATATTAAAGCACCTTGTATCAGAGCTACATGTGTGACGTTTTGAACTCAGGTCGGGCTCGTGCCAAGAATCTAAACTCCAATACGTTCAAAAGAAAATTACGAAGTCATACAGTTCGCAGGTGTCGTAAATGCAGCAACTCAAGTCCAAGAAGCCTGAAATCCCCACTTTCCTGAACGAAGCTACTGGATGTGGGCGGGGCTGAATGTTAGACCGGATGTTGAGGGCCAGATGTTGGACCTTCCCTCGTGCTGCAGCTGTCACTAGTTGATTCTCCCCCGTTTCTGGCCTCCTTTTTCATCTACAAATATGAACTGAATATGCCACCAAATACAGTTCACCAACCAAAACGACAAGAGAAAATGCACACAATAGGTTAATGAATATATAAGAGATTAAATAAAATACAAACATTGTACAAGGGTTTAAAAAAAACAAACAACAATTTGTGTGACGTGTTCGTGTGTCTGTGTAAACAGTAACTGAATAAACATGTCTTTTGGGGAAATGATGAAACAAGCTTTGTGTACTTTACCTTGGTATCAAATTTCAACCTTGATGGTGGACCCATAACCCTTTCCCAAAAAAAGCAAAGTTCTAACTGTGCTAAAATGAATTAGAGTAGTGCAGAAGATCCATGAATGAATGGTTCAGTAAGAGGCTTTAATTTACCCTTGAATATTTTCCTCATACCCTTAAATCAGGGATATCAAACTTTAGTTCGAGGGCCAAATACTGTGCAGTTTATTCTCAGGTGGGCCACAGATTTTGGCAGTGGCTATCTGTACGGTTGCCATAGCAATTAACCCATAGACATATAAAAGCTAGATGTCTCATCCGTGTGGTCGGCCAATTGAGCCTCACATTCGCACTGGCGGCCATCTTGTCACAGTCAGTTCGCTCACCCGTAATAGAGGGTTTTCGGGGTGCATCATCAACCCGGAAGTCGCCATTTTGGAGATTAGTAGCAGGATTACAAACAGCACACAAACGAGCAAATCCCAAATTTCGAGAGGAAATGGTGAACTATTGTCTTGTTTTTGGCTGTACTAATTATGAAAAACACTTGGAGTTTTATAGACTGCCAAAAGTTATAGCAAATCAGGGAGAACAATGTCTGCATTTTATAGTCAGTAGTTCTACATCAGGAGAGCATTGACATAAGACTAGCTCACCAGTTGTTGTCGGTGTATATGCAAACACCGCTGCTCTCATCTCCCGTCTTGCATTTAAATCCAGCTTCAGGTAGTCCAGTTTGTTCTCCAGACAGCAGACATTAGAACACAGGATGGAAGGAAGCGGCGTTCTCTGAGGATTAGCTTTTTAGCTGTGTTGCTAGCCCCGCTCCTGCTTCTGATCACATCGCTTCACTGTGAAATTATTAGAACTGACTGAATTATCTGCCGATTTACAGTATATTTGTTGCTAACGCGAGCCTCTACAGCCGTAGTCAACCTACAAACTTTTATAAGATTTAAGGTCTTCTTCTGTGTATGGACTTGGTGAAAACCATGTCACGATATAAGGATACGTAATAGATGAAAGACTCTCCGGGTCATCATTGATCCAAGATGAGGAAGCCGACTCGTATGGATCTGCATCATCAATAAACCATATTTTTTCCAAATATCGTGCCCTTGCCTGCGGACCACGTCCTTCCCTGTATGCCTTTGCATCTATAATGCATTTTGAGGAGCTTTTCTGTGATTTATCTATTGCAGAGTACACCTCTGTGAGCCTCCAACATGTAGTGTCAACATCCGCTTACCTCAAACATGGCCGGGTTACTGACCAGAAAGTGACATCGGTGAAAACCCTTTATATTGTGTAGTAGTTGTGCATGTACTTTTGAAATCACAATATAATGGAAGGAAAAATACAGACTTAGATGTAGCCATATTTTAACCAATTTTCATCACTTTTTCTTACCATATTTTAACTCCTTTTAATGCATTTTGCTACATTACTCCCATTTCTGCCACTTCTCCATCAAATTTCTGCATTTTTTTTCCCACTTTCGAGACATTTCCAGCACTTAGTTAAAAACCCTTTCCACCACTTTTCCTACTTAATGTTACACTTGTTGAGCCATTATTGTCACTTTTAATTTCTTTTCACAATATTTCATGCTTATTTTTGCCAATATAACCACACTCACGGTTTGTCATGCCCACGATTTGGCAGTCTCAAATAATTGTTCCTACTTTTTTCTGCCACTTTTAAGCCAGTATTGACACTTTGAACCCTTTTTACCTCTTTTTCTGTCCGATTTTGACCACTCTATTTTGCAACTTTTAACCAATTTCTGTTTAAATTTTAAAGTAAAATCTAATTTGACCAGTGTGTGTGTGTGCGTGTGTGTGTGTAATTATTAACTGAATAAACATGTGTTTTTGGGAAATGATGAGACTTTGGGTTTTGTACTTTGCCTTAGTTTCAATGACATTCTGCAACATGTGACCGCGTGTGTCCACATGCTGGAAACTATAAAGCCTTGTCCTACATAAAGAGAGGACACAGATTTCTGAGACTTATTTGATTTTCTGCAGATTAGAACAGGTAAACAGGCCTGAACTCCTGACTTTCATTCCTCTCGGAATTCATTGGCCTTTGCTGTAACTGGTTAATTGATAACCTATTGTATTTTTGAATAGAAATTCAAAGAGTGCATCAGTGACTCTGTTTTTAGCGACTCAAACATTTGTTAATATGAGTTTACGAGTCATATAGATTGAAAAAGGTGTCAGGTTAATTATTGTTAAGCTCTCTTCTCTACCTGTGATTCATTATTGGTTTTAAAATCTATAATCAACGGCTGAAATATCCTCTCGTCTTTTCTGTTCCAAGGCTCAAAATGGAAAGTTGGCTTCGTCACAGATGGCTTGCTGTGATCTCATGCCTCTTTTATGTGGGTGAGTGGGTTCTTATCTTGAGAGATAAAGATGACAGAATACGGGAGAGGATGAGGGCCAATTTTGATGGAGAAAATAATTTTATAGAAGTTGAAATTCCGAGATTAAAGTCGAAATTGAGAAAATGAAGTCAACTTTTCGAGAATAATGTCGAAATTTCGAAAATGAAGTCAACATTTCGAGAATAATGTCAAAATTCAAGATTAAAGTCGAAATTTTAAAAATAAATCTGAAATATAATATCGAGAATAAAGCAGTGAAGAGAATGAAGTTGGAATTATGAGAATAAAGTTGAAATTTTGAGAATAAAGTCGAAATGTAAAAATTGAGATTAAAGTAGACATTTAAACTTTAATCTTGAAATTTCGACTTTAATCTCAACATTATATGTAAAGTTTATCCTATAAATTTCGACTTAAATCTTGACAATGTATTTCAAATGTATTCTCAAAATTTCTACTTTAATCTCAAATTTCGACATTATTCTCAAATTTCGACATTATTCTCAAAATTTCGACATTATTCTCAAAATTTCATCTTTTTTCTTGATCTGTCCAAAATTATTTTCTCCATCAAAATGGGTCCTAAATAATATATTCAGTTTTGTTTCTGTTTCTAAATGGTACATTTTTTTCTTATTTTTTCAATTGTTAATTCTAAGCACTGCACCCCACTGTTATCACAGCGAGGGCCACAAAAATGTGATTGTCTACACCGAATCACCACACTATCAGAATTTGAAGTCATTTTGAGTGTTTTTGGTCAGTCTATGTGTTTTTGTTGTGATTTTTGTCATTTTGTAGGCGTCTTGTGTGTTTCTGGAGTCATTTTGTGAAATGTTCTTGTTCTTTTGTGTATTTGTGTTGTCATTTCTGAATTTTGGAGCATAGAGTGGTTGTTTGCTGGGTTCTATACCACCTGTTGGTGACCTTGCACATCTAAACTTGGCGGAGGCTTGCGTTTTCTGACTGCTTTTGTTTTGTGTGTTTTTGTTGCCGTTTTCTGTTTTTGGAGTCATTTTTTTGTAATTCACCTCTATCTTTTGAAGTCATTTTGTAAAATGTTTTTGTCATATTGTGTATTTTTGTGCAATTTGTCATTTTGTGTAAGTTTTTAGTTTCATTTTGCTTAACTTTGTTGTGTTGCATATATTTCTGTCATTTTATGTTTTTTGAGTCATTGTATGTATTTTTCTGTCATATTGTGTATTTTTGTGCATCCTGTCATTTTGTGTGTTGCTGTTGTAATTCTATGTATTTTTTGCATGTTTTCCCATTTTGTGTATATTTGTTGTTGTTTTGCATATCTTTCTGTAATTTTGTTTGTTTTTTGTAAGTTTGTGTGTTTTTGCATGTTTTTAGTATCATTTTGCGTATTTCTGTTGTTATCTTGTCTATCTTTTGATCATTTTGAGTATTTTTGTGTGTTTTTGTTGTACGTTTGAGTATTTTTGCATGCTCTTACTATCATTTTGTGTTATTTTGATGTTGTTTTGCATATCTTTGTGCTTTTCCAGTTATTTTGTGCATTTACTTTGGGGGCTGAGCAAATTCAGGCCAAGGACCTCCAGTTACCCATGTCTGTTCAACTTTCACACCGTGGAGGCCAGAATGTTAAAAACGCCAATCAAAATGTAATATGGTTCAAGTTCTAATGCTTTAGTAAAACTATCTCCTCCTTGTTTGCAGGTCAGGTTCAGTGTGAATGCCCTGGGAACACTATTGGAATAGAAGGAGGTAATTACACACTGACCAACCAGATGCATCAAGGCAGCCTGTTAGTGTACCAGTGCCGCGAAGGCTACTTTCCATTCCCTCACCGCAGCCGTCAGTGTTTGCACAGCGGCAAATGGAATCCAGAGCCTGACAGAAACCTGCCACAACGATGCAATCGTTAGTATTCACAAAGAGTATGGAATGACTTTAGAGCATAAAGTTGATATCGGTAATATTAACCAGTGTTGGCGTCAGTTGCATTTTTCAGTCACAATTATGATTTTAATCTTCTAGTAGTAGAAGAAAAAGCCAAAGTTTAACTAGTAGCACTAGCAGATTAAGTGCAAGTTAAGTAGGGGGGATTATAACCAAATCCAGCTCCCTGATTGGTTGAAATGTTTTCAAAAGCCAATGGCTAGCCTGAATTAGCTTTTTACTTCACTGGTAAAGTGTACTTGTGCACTAGTAAACCAAAATTGAGTACATGACATACTCCATTTCCCAGTACTAGTAGATCTTAACTCTGGTTGATAACACTGGTATCACATGTATGCTCAAACAGTAATATTTTGCTGTACACATGCTGCTGAAGTCCCTTGATCTGTTTCTAGTTGTTAAATGTCCAAGTCCTATAGTTCTGATGAATGGAGACGTGTATCCTCCCGCATACGAGTACCTTTTGGGCAATGAGACCACGTATGAGTGCTACTCTGGATACACACTAAAAGGTTCCTCCTCACGCATTTGCCAAAAAAATGGAAAGTGGGACGGCAGGACCCCCACCTGCAGCGAAGATTGTAAGTGTTGATAAGCCAACTCAACTCACTGTATGTCTTTCATCATCATTGGTTTTACAGACAGTCTGTACAATGATATAAATGTTAGTACAGAGGTTCTCTTTTTCTTGCCATATTTTTGCCTCTTTCAATGCATTTTTGCGACATTACTCCCATTTCTGCCACTTCTCCATCATTTTCCATCAACACAATTTTCCCACTTTCAAGACATTTAGGCACCTTTCCACCACATTTTCCCTCCTAATGTCAAATTTCATGACCTTTTCTGCACATTTTTTCACTTCCAATCATTCACGGCACATATAAACCCCTTGACACCACGTTTCCCACCTAATGTTGCAAATGTTGACCAATTATTGTCATTTTCACCTTTTTTCACCATAGTTCATGCTTATTCTTGCCAATTTAACCAAGTTCACAATTTGTCACGATTTTTTCCTACTTTTTTTCTGCCACTTTTAAGCCAATATTGACACTTTGAACCCTCTTTAATACTTTTTCTGTCTGTTTTTGGCCACTCTAACTTGCAACTTTTAACCAATTTCTGTGTTTTAGAAAAAAATCTCATTTAACCATTGTTTCCACCATTTTTCGTTACTTTGAACTTCTTTGTTTTCAGTAGAAAGAAGTGCTTTTGGGGTTTCGTTACTCTAATATAAAGTCGGTTTTTAAATAAGATAAAAGCTGTTTGATAAAAATAAAAAATAAAAAATATGAATTCATTTTATCTTTATTTAACCAGGTAAATCATTGAGAACCAATTCTCATTTGTACATAAGTGGCAGAAGACATGTAACAAAAATGTAACATAATGTGATAAAATACATTAACAAAGGGTAAATAAAATACAGAGCAAATAAATAAAATATAAGCACAAAGAAAAGTGTTTTTAAAAAAAACAACTTGGATAAGAACAAACATATTTGGTGCAATTCAAAGACTTTTACGAGACATGAAATTAAATAGCCAACCTTAGAAAATAGTAAATTATTATTTGTGTGTTTTTGTGTTTCTTTTATACTACAGCTGGATCTGAAAATATATGTCCTGACCCTGGAATCCCACCTGGTGCCAGGAGGAGAGGAAACATGTTTGGAGTGGACGATAGGGTGACTTACAGCTGCAGTGAAGACATGATTTTGGTGGGATCCAAGGAAAGAACATGCATGGAGAACGGCCAGTGGACGGGAAGAGAACCAGCGTGCTACTGTGAGACCAACGCACACTGCAATAAATTACATTCAATCAAATATTAAAGAAAGTCGCAGCCTGATAGAAACTCACACTGAACCTATTTAAAAACTACATGTGGTATTTGCTCATCTATATATACTTTAGATTTCAGATTTCAACCATTTTCATAATATGTTTTGCATTATTTCACAGAGAGTTCAGTGGCTAGGCTAATGCTAGGTTAGTGCTAATGCTATGTTAATGCTAAGCTAATGCTAAATTAATGCTAATCCCTAGCTAATGCTAATTTAATGTTAATGCTAAGGCTAAGTTTATGTTAGGATAATGCTAATGCTAGGTTAATGTTAATACTAGGCTAATGCTTAGCTAATGCTAATGTTCGATTAATGCTTAGCTAACAGTAATGCTAATGCTTATCTAATGCCAATATTTGACCAATGCTAATACTAGGTTAATGCTTAGCTAATGGTAATGTAATGCTAGGCTAATACATAGCTTATAGTAATGCTAATGTTAGGCTAATGTTTAGCAAATAGTAATGCTAATGCTAAATTAATGATTATCTAATGTCAATGTTAGACTAATGTTATTGTTAGGCTAATGCTTTGCCAAGGCTCTGGAAATGCTCATGCTAATGCTAGGTTAATGCTCAGCTAATGCTAAACTAATATTAGGTAAATGCTATGTTAATGCTAATTCTTGGCTAATGCTATTGCTAGGTTAATGCTAATGCTAGGTTAATGCTAATGCAAATGTTAATGTTAGGTTAATGCAAAGTTAATGCTAATTCTAGGCTAATGCAATTGTAAGGTCAATGTTAATGCTATCTTAATGTTAATGATAAGCTAATGCTATGCTAAAGCATCTAGACTCCCCGGTAGGAGTGAATGGGAGTGTGAATGGTTGCCTGTCTGTGTGTTTGTTGCCCTGCGATGGACTGGCGCACTGTTTAGGGTGCACCCCTGCCAAATGCCCGATGACAGCTGGAAACAGGCACCAGCAGACCCCCGTGAACCTAAAAAGGAGCAAGTGGGTCAAAAAATAAGATGGATCTTGTGAATTCCCTCATGCAGCGTACTGCGACTCATGGCAGCAGCTGCATCCTCACTTGCATTTTCTTCTGGAAAAATGTTTTTGTGGCACTATTCATCTTTATTCTTTAAGCTCGTCTGAAACCCTTTTTTGATCGTATCTATGTGTGTGGATACCAACTATTTTTTTTGTATCAAACTCAT